>NC_091214.1:18524630-18534630 GCF_040958095.1 Procambarus clarkii
GAGAGAGAGAGAGAGAGAGAGAGAGAGAGAGAGAGAGAGAGAGAGAGAGAGAGAGAGAGAGAGAGAGAGAGAGAGAGAGAGAGAGAGACAGAGAGACAGAGAGACAGAGAGACAGAGAGACAGAGAGACAGAGAGACAGAGAGACAGAGAGACAGAGAGACAGAGAGACAGAGAGACAGAGAGACAGAGAGACAGAGAGACAGAGAGACAGAGAGACAGAGAGACAGAGAGACAGAGAGACAGAGAGACAGAGAGACAGAGAGACAGAGAGACAGAGAGACAGACAGAGAGAGACAGAGAAAGAGAGAAAGAGAGAAAGAGAGAAAGAGAGAAAGAGAGAGAGGGGGGAGGGCAGGTATAAGAGATGTTGGTAGTGTTGATGGTGAGCTAGGAGACCAAGGCAAGAGTCCCACTACCAGGAGGGAGGAAGACTATACTGTACACAGGAGACAGCCTCATAAATACCCAGACCAAAGGCACCAGAGAAAGTATGACAATACATTGAGTACATACACCGTGTATTGTTGTATTTTTTCCTTTCCCCTCCACACTTATCACATCCGCCTCTCACCTTCTCTCATATCTACAGTATATATTATATATATATATATATATATATATATATATATATATATATATATATATATATATATATATATATATATATATTATATAATAGCGGGGGTTATTATTCAATTTTTCTTAACTTATCTGGCACTGAAAAAGTTCTTTCTAATGTCTCTGTGGCTCATTTGGGTTCTAAGTTTCCACCTGTGTCCCCTTGTTCGTGTCCCACCCGTGCTGAAGAGTTTGTCTTTGTCCACCCTGTCAATTCCCCTCAGAATTGTGTGTGTATGTATGTATGTATATGTATGTATGTATTCATCTAGTTCTTGCGGGGGTTGAGCAGAGCTCTACCCCCGCAAGCACAATTAGGAGAGTTCACACACACACACACACACACACACACACACACACACACACACACACACACACACACACACACACACACACACTAGGCCAATGCTAGGATCCATAGCAGCTGGTGAAGCACAAAAAGAGTTGAAAGAGTACAATGGCTTGCAGCAAGACAGGCGCCTGAGTTAGGAGAAGTGTGCCACGAGGACAATACAACTCTCACAACATAAGAGAGAGGAGGTACAGAGGAAATATGATCATACTCAAAACACTGACAGGAACGGACGAAATGAAAAAGAACAGCTTCTTTAACTTCTTGAGGAGACAAGGGGAGACAGATGGGAGCTGGAAACACGAATGAGTAGAGACAACTTAATTGAATATATTTAAGGAAATATTCCTAGTCACTAAGTGGAAGGAACTCAAAGCCGAAGATGGAAGAAAAAAGCTCCATCACTGGGGCTGGACGGTAGAGCGACGGTCTTCCATCGTTCAGGTCGGCGTTCAAGCCCCAACGGTTCAAGCACCATTCCTTCCCCCCGTCCCATCTCAAATCCTTATCCTAACCCCTTCCAGGTGCTATATAGTCATAATGGCTTCCTCCTGATAGTTCCCTCCCCTTCCATCTACAGTTGTCTTCAAGATAAACAAAAATAATTAAACCCGAGGAAAGTAAATTAGGAGATAGGAAGGACAGAGAGAGAGAGAGAGAGAGAGAGAGAGAGAGAGAGAGAGAGAGAGAGAGAGAGAGAGAGAGAGAGAGAGAGAGAGAGAGAGAGAGAGAGAGAGAGAGAGAGATTGAGAGAGAGAGAGTGAGAGAGATTGAGAGAGAGAGAGTGAGAGAGATTGAGAGAGAGAGAGTGAGAGAGATTGAGAGAGAGAGAGTGAGAGAGAGAGAGTGAGAGAGAGAGAGTGAGAGAGATTGAGAGAGAGAGAGTGAGAGAGTGAGTGAGAGAGTGAGAGAGAGAGAGGGGCCAGTGAGTGCGAGGTGAGGGCGCCTGCCCCAGAGCCCCGCCCCAGGAAATAAAGGCGGCAGCTTTAACATGGCACCAAAATATTATCGTGCCCCCTCTCCCCAGCAGGTAGTGTTCACCGCTCATAATACACACCCACAACACCAACTTGTCCCCCCCCCCTCCCCCCCGTCCCTCCCGCCACCCCTGGCCAGAGGTACGCGGCCCCACACACCTCAAGGGGACACACACACACACACACAAGGGGAAGAGTGCTTCAGCCAGCCATTATATTCCTCTTTATCTTGTGATGGTTACGGAGCTTGGCGTCCCCACGGCCCGGTCCTTGCTGGTCAACCAGGCTGTTGGACGCGGTTGATGTATGAATCACAGCCTGATTGATCAGGTATCCTTTGGAGGAGTTTATCAAGTCTTTGTTCGAGTATGTGTTTGTGTCTGGGAAGAGCGTGACCCAGCTGTAATCTGTGACAGTCACGGTACAGACTGTGTACACAACACTCCAGTACTCTGCCTCCGTCTTCGTGTGGATGGAGGCCACTAAACATGTCTTGGATTGATTCAAATGATAGAGGCTCATGGTATTGTGTGGGGGGGGGGGGTGCTATATTAACTTGGATTAGATTACCAAAAGAAACAGAGTTAGTATAAATGGGGTTAAGTCAGAGTGGGAAATTGTTGTAAGAGGAGTGCCTCAAGGGTCTGTCCTGGGACCTCTGTTATTCATAATATATATTATATATATATATATATATATATATATATATATATATATATATATATATATATATATATATATATATATATATATATATATATATATAAATTAGATTCGTGCTTCAACAGCAATATTTTCAATTTGCCGATGATACGAAAGTCGGGAGGGAAATAAACACTGAGAAAGACTCCGTCACTTCAAGACGATCTAAATAGGGTTTTGAAATGGTCAAAAGATTGGCAGATGCAGTTTAATGCTGACAAATGTAAGGTTTTGAGGCTAGGTAATGATGATAGGGTTACAAGATACGAGCTAAATGGTGTTGAATCCGATGGCGAAGTTGGATTGCGAAAAGGACCAGGGAGTTATGATTAGTAAGACTTTAAAACCAAAAAAATCAATGCATAAATGTTCGTAATAAGGCAAATAGGACACAGATTTATTTATCGAAGTATTAGTAACAAGACACCTGGTGTTGTTCTTCAGCTATATCTTGCTCTGGTTAGGCCCCATTTAGATTATGCAGTTCAGTTTTGGTCGCCGCACTATAGAATGGATATAAATTCACTAGAACGCGTCCAGCGTAGGATGACAAATCCACACAGAAATCACAATAGCGTGATGTATCAAATGAACAAATCCACTAGGGCCGTGATGAGGGTTCGAACCTACGCCCGGGATGTTCCCAGCTGCGCCTTGCTCAACTGTGCTACGACAACCATGTCGTGGCACAGTCAACTAAGGCGCAGCTGGGAACATCCCGGGTGTAGGTTCGAACCCTCATCACGGCCCTTGTAGATTTCTTTCATGGGATGACTAAAGTTAATCTCCCAAATTAGATTTAATTCTTTGGTACATTACATCAACAGTACATGCCACATGTACTTGGGGCATGGGTCCTCTTGGGTCGACTTCTACGGGATGCAACAGTCCATATTTTGTACGTTCCGTCTACGGTGGCTGTATGCACTCTCATTTCATGAGGCTGGCTTGGGGCAGCAAGAGCTGCCTGCGCCAGTACTCTCCCTCATCAATACAGTACACAGGTGTTAACACCATGTAACACACACACACACACACACGCCCAACACCTTCATTACAGGTACGGGGCGGCAGCACCCAGCAGATAGAATTCAATTCCAGTACTGGTATGCCCAAGTACAGTTTACTAGTCTAATTGTACTCAGTTGTGCTTGCGGGGGTTGAACTCTGGATCTTTGGTCCCGCCTCTCAACTGTCAATCAATGGTGTACAGGTTCCTGAGCCTATTAGGCTCTATCATATCTACACTTGAAACTGTATGGAGTCTGCCTCCACCACATCAAGCTTAATTCATTCAATTTATTAAATACCCTGACACTGAAAATGTTCTTTCTAATGTCTCTGTGGCTCATCTGGGTACTCAGGTTCCACCTGGGTACTCTTGTGTGAGTACTACTATTGTTAAATAGTCTGTCTTTATCTGACCTGTCAACTCCTCAACCCGTTCTCGCAAATTTAATAAGTCAATATTGACTTATTAAATATGTGCATAGGTGACATACTTAACATAATAGATACCCTTAAAAAGATTCATAGAAAACACCGACCTTACCTAACCTTGTTAGTATCTTAAGATAAGCATCTTATTGCTTCGTAATTACAATTATTACCTAACCTGTAATAGGTATAGGTTAAGTAATAATTGTAATTACGAAGCAATAAGATGCTTATCTTAAGATACTAACAAGGTTAGGTAAGGTCGGTGTTTTCTATGAATCTTTTTAAGGGTATCTATTATGTTTAGTATATCACCTATGCACGTAGTTAATAAGTCAATATTGACTTTACGAATTTGCGAGAACGGGTTGCAACTCCTCGCTGAAAGTATTTTTTGTGGTGATTGTGTCTCCCTTTACTCCTCTGCCTTCCAGCGACGTGAGGTTCAGTTCACGCAGCCTGTCCTCATATCCTCTTAGTTCTGGAACTAGTCTGGTGGCATACCTTAAAACCTTCTCCAAGTTCGTCTTGTGCTTGACTAGTTATGGGCTGGACGCTAGAGCCGCATATTCCAGGATTGGTCTGACATATGTGGTATGCAACGTTCTAAATGATTACTTACACAAAATTCTAAAGGCAGTTCTTACGTCTGTCAGTCTTGCATATGATGCTGATGATATCCTTTTCATGTGGGCTCGGGAGATTGGTTCGGTGTGATATCAGTCCCAAAATCCACGGTTTACTCAATTGTGCTTGCGGGGGTTGAGCTCTGGCTCTTTGGTCCCGCCTCTCAACTGTCAATCAACAGGTGTACAGGTCCCTGAGCCTACTGGGTTTTATCATATCTTCATTTGAAATATTTGAAACCACGTCACTTCCAAGTGCATTCCAATTGTTAACTAGTTTGCCACTGAAACAATTATTTCTAATGGCTCGTGTGTGTGTGTGTGTGTGTGTGTGTGTGTGTGTGTGTGTGTGTGTGTGTGTGTGTGTGTGTGTGTGTGTGTACTCACCTAGATGTTCTTGCGGTGGTTGAGCTCTGGCTCTTTGGGCCCGCCTCTCAACTGTTAATCAATAAATTGATTATTATCCCCCCCCCCACCCACACACCCAGGAAGCAGCTTGTAGCAGCTAGCTGTCTAACTCCCACTTCTCTAAATAGGACCTATTTAGAGCACTCCCACTCTAAATAGGACCTATTTACTGCTAGGTGATCAGAGGCATCAGAAGTGAATGAAACTGACCATTTATTTCCGCCTCTGTCGGAGATCGATCCCCGGATTCTAGGACTACGAATCTCGAGCGCTGTCCACTTAGCTGTCAGGCCCCCTAGGCCGTGTATGTTTTTGTTTTTTATCGTGTCCTTGTTAGTTGGATGCTCTAGATTGAAGTGGACTGGAGGGGTCGTGGGTGTAGGTGGGGGGGGGGGAGGGTATGATAGGAGGAGGATCTCAGGTGGGGGGGGGGAAGGGGGGAGAGAAAGGAGAGGTGAGGTGGATCATCAGTTACGACGACAGTAAGGGTGAGAGTGGTGTGAGGAGACGGCCGGAGCAGCAACCATGTGTGTGGGAGCGTCAGTGGGACCAACAGCCGGCCACAGCACAAGACTCGCGCACCTTTACTAAACTCACTGCTGCTGCTGCTCCTACCACCACCACCACCACCGCCGCCCCTGCCGCTGCTGCTCCTGGTGGTGGTGCAGCATGTGGCACGCCCCCGACACCACCAGTAACGTCGAGCGACGAAGGGCAACAACTGAGGGGGGAGGGGGTATTGGTGGTAGTGTGGGGGGGGTGTAGGGGGGTAATGAAACGTTTGTTGCTACTATCCTCCCCCCCCTCCATCTCCCCCAGCCACCTGCGGCTGGGGGAGCTTCCTACGGCAAGGGCCGCTACCACACATCATGAAGGAGAGGGCGGGGGTGGGTGTCGCGCCCCGCCACCCCAGGCCCAGGCCACACACCGAGGCTCCGCACCTCCACATTCCACACCACAAGACCAACACTGTATAAAAAATTCACTGTCCTACCTTGGTCTGATTCCAGAGACATGGCGGCCGCCCGCTCGCTGCTCTCATCCCGGGCCTCTTGCTTCCCCCTCTCCTTCCCTCCCTCCCCTCCTACCGCACGCTCACTCTCTCTCGCTCTCTCTCCCTGCCCCTTCCACCTCTCCCACCTGCACGCACCTCGCTCTCCATAGCTACATTCAATTAGTCTTGTCTAGAGTGAATATTCTGCTTGATGACTAAAGTAACACTAGGTTACATCAGATGTAATCAGGTGCAATCAGCACCCGAGTGTTCCAGCACCCGGGTGTTCCAGCACCCCGGTGTTCCAGCACCCCGGTGTTCCAGCACCCCGGTGTTCCAGCACCCCGGTGTTCCAGCACCCCGGTGTTCCAGCACCCCGGTGTTCCAGCACCCCGGTGTTCCAGCACCCCGGTGTTCCAGCACCCCGGTGTTCCAGCACCCCGGTGTTCCAGCACCCCGGTGTTCCAGCACCCCGGTGTTCCAGCACCCCGGTGTTCCAGCACCCCGGTGTTCCAGCACCCCGGTGTTCCAGCACCCCGGTGTTCCAGCACCCCGGTGTTCCAGCACCCCGGTGTTCCAGCACCCCGGTGTTCCAGCACCCCGGTGTTCCAGCACCCCGGTGTTCCAGCACCCGGGTGTTCCAGCACCCGGGTGTTCCAGCACCCGGGTGTTCCAGCACCCGGGTGTTCCAGCACCCGGGTGTTCCAGCACCCGGGTGTTCCAGCACCCGGGTGTTCCAGCACCCGGGTGTTCCAGCACCCCGGTGTTCCAGCACCCCGGTGTTCCAGCACCCCAGTGTTCCAGCACCCCAGTGTTCCAGCACCCCAGTGTTCCAGCACCCCAGTGTTCCAGCACCCCAGTGTTCCAGCACCCCAGTGTTCCAGCACCCCAGTGTTCCAGCACCCCAGTGTTCCAGCACCCCAGTGTTCCAGCACCCCAGTGTTGGAACGCTGGGGTGCTGGTGCTGGGTGATGGGTGGGTGGGGGGGGTGATGGGTGGGTGGGGGGGGGGGTGATGTGTGGGTGGGGGGGGGGGTGATGTGTGGGTGGGGGGGGGTGATGTGTGGGTGGGGGGGGGTGATGGGTGGGTGGGGGGGGGGAGGAAGGGGGGGGGGGGGGTTGAAGGGGCTGTTGCTGCAACAAACCCGAATCTTGTTAATTAAACATATCACCACTAAACTCAACAACACACAACTGCCACACACCCTATATGGGTCACCACCATATATGGATCAACAACACCATATATGGATCAACACCACCATATATGGATCATCAACACCCTATATGAATCAACACCACCATATATGGGTCAACAAACGCGGAACTATTGACAAGATCAAGACATTGAACACGCTAAACGAAATTAATCTGGCATAGCAAATTTTAACTTTTTTTTTTGGCAAATGAACCGAATCGTCTATCAGCAGCTGGTATTATGTTGACAAACAGTTTTGCGCGGGAAACAAGTCCTGCGTCGTCACGTGCTTGCTCATGTGGGCCATCAGAAGGCCCCCAGGGAGCCCCAAGAAGGCTTCCAGGGAGCCCCCAGAGGGCCACAAGAGAGGGCCCCCCCACAAGGTGCTGCCGGTGAGGTGGAGCTCCGTAGGGCCACGGAGGCCACGTCCTCTTCAACTCATCCCAAATGGAACATTTTGGAGCTGGAGGTACTGTGCTTCTACATTATGAAACAATAAACGGCTCAGTTCAATTCGTTTTACCCAGAAGCGGTACACTTGTTCTGTACCACAAGGAAATGTTAATAATTTTCCCTCCACAGCAAGACAAAATATTAAATATTAAACCAAAGATGTGATTACAAACTATTAGTCAATGGGTCACTATGTTATACGGCTCAGTTGAGTCAAACGTATTTGTAAATTACTCAACGCAAGACTGACAACTCGCAAACTTTACCAAGCTGACATTTCACCCTTTACACCTTATACTATAATGACACCAGACTTAGTACTGTAATTATGAAAACAATGTTTCCAGCGTCCAAAATTGGGAGGATTGAATGGTCTTGGGGACTTGTACAAGTCAAAACATTAACTTTCAAGACATGATAAACAATTCAGCGGGTTTTCTTCCTATTAGAGGGTGTTGTACGCTATGGAGGCGTGTCCACTCACAGGATGAGTGGCGCTGCCCAATAAACTCGCCCCTCGGGGCAAAATTTAAACAATTTAAATTAACTTCAATGAGACCGTTACTTCTGTTCTCAATCTTCGGCGTCTTTGTTTACACTTACTAAACAGTTTATTGATATTGTTATTGCTATAAACAGCTTCCTGGTGCTTCCCAGCTCATAAACGGTTCAACAAGTGTAAACGAACCCGTAAAAGATGGATAAAGTATGTTCACGGGTTCGTAAATCCGGTTGATGAATCCGGTTAATGGTTGATTACAACAATGCTACGTTTAACGGGTTCGTTGTTGTTAATATGAGTATATAATTCTTGGGGGTTTCCTTCCGGTCTTCAAACATCTATAGGTAGTGTAAACAGGTACTGAACTGCAGGCGATGAGTCACAATAACGTGGCTGAAGTATGTTGACCAGATCACATATTAGAAGTTGAAGGGACGACGACGTTTCGGTCCGTCCTGGACCATTCTTAAGTCGATTGTAAGAATGACTTGATCAAGTCATTCTCACATTCTCAAGTCAATCGACTTGAGAATGGTCCAGGACGGACCGAAACGTCGTCGTCCCTTCAACTTCTAGTGTGTGGTCTGGTCAACAGGTACTGAACTGGAAGTGCACAAGTCACGTTATGACTGCTGGTGACAGGGGCGAGGGTAGCCAGGCCTCCTGTTTGTCTGTCACCAGGTGGCGGCTGACAGTTCACCCACACTCCCTCCCTCATGAGGTTCACCCACACTCCCTCCCTCAGGACCTTCACCCACACCACACTCCCTCAGGTAGTCAGCCACATAATGCTCAAGGTGGAGGTGAATGATTATGTTATGCTTGCACTGTGAAGCAAAGGAATAAAACCCTCACAATACCACAAAGCTTTCTAAAGCTTCTTGCAAGCACACACGCATCAAAATCAATAAACCTTGCATCCTAGCATCAATGGACTTGAGTTCTGCAGGGAACTAACATATCGTCAGATACTGTACTGACAAAAACTTGCCCCACAGAAAGTGGTGCAGCCAAGAGCAGTCACAAAAAAAGGTCTCCAAAGTTAAACATAATACTTTGTCCTTACCATTACCTAACATACTTATCATTGAGGTAGTTTTAGTTAGTTTAGTTCATTTATTATGCACCCCATACCCATCTTGTGGGCGGTAATGGAAAGGGTTACAGAGGCATATAATGGGCTCAGGGACTGAACCCCACAATTCATTTAGCTAAACAAGTTACAAACTTCTAAAAACAAAAAATGTTTTAAACATAATTCTAAGGATAAAGGGATATTTAAGCTACTTCTGTAAAATTAATTTAACATTAAATTTCTTCTTTTTGTGAATCTTTTTAACAATTAAAGATTTTAAAATGGCATGGACAAACATGTGCATATAAAATACAGAGCTTAAGATAAATATTGTCTAAAATGTGTGGGTTGTGGATCTTGCCACTCTGCTCACCACAGCCACTATTCTCACCTCACAGAGCCAATGTGTCTGCTTTAGTCAGGTGCCCTTCAACAGAATAGGCCACGACCCTGACTTACTGCTTACTGTTGCCTGGCTGTACAACACCACCACTTTATATACACTATTTCTGGTATTATGGATTGTTATATCAACACATCAATATGTTCATTAACTGCCTCCTTATAATGCATTACTATAATGTTGAACGAAAAAGCTCTCACACATGGACAACATTTTTTTTTTAATTTCCATACCAGGTATAGGTACCATGTATAAA
>NC_091214.1:18539630-18607130 GCF_040958095.1 Procambarus clarkii
CCTAGTTACAGATTTTGTTTTTGTAATAATCCTCGGTACAGCACTGTTGCTATGCTAACCACGTGCTCTCATATATACACTTGCATGCATGAAATTACAATTAATGTGAAGGTAATGGCTTTACACAACTTTTACTCAGTATGAGGCACACGAACTTTAGAAACCCACGGAGCAAGCTAGATTGTATACATGCAGAGTTAGTTGTGTCAGATAACCTCAATATACCTAACGACCACCAGCTTTAGTGGCCTCGACGGGGATATGGAGCCTGGCAGGCTTGTCAAAAGCTAGGCCCTTCCATTAATTCTGAGGCACCCATACGGCTTTTTTTAACTTTAAAAATGTCTTAGGATAATACTAACAGAGAAGGTATATTGTATGAATTAGTTGATATCCAACCCACACATGAAGGAACGACGACGTTTCGGTCCGTCCTGGACCGAAATCTATTGCATTATCTATTGCACGACTTGATAACAGTCCAGGACGGACCGAAACGTCGTCGTCTCTTAATATATAGTTTGGATATCAACTGTTGATCCAGACAACTTCAAAATGACAGATATAACGCAAACTTTATTTATTTATAAATTTATAAGAAGGTACAATGGGTTTGTGAGATTATATAGCATTTGGCATTTTTACATTCTTGCAAATTCACTAACACTCATAGCGTTTCGGTCAGGTCCTTAATCTAAACAGGTCAGGTAAGATGAAAAGGTACATTGTAGCTACATTTTATATCATAAAATATCATATCATTTCTCATTACAACAATATAAATTGACAGAGGTGATTACACTGAAGATGTATGTCTTAAGTACTAATATTGGGGAAGTGGGTAGCACATGATACAGTGTGAGTTTGAAGCACAAGGTGGGAAACTATGAGGATGAGGAAACAAGGAACACTTAACAGTTTCACGCTCAACAAGCCATAATGTTGGACTAAGAACAATTCAAATCAATTTCTTTCTTTATTATGCACCCCATACCCATCCCGTGGGCGGTGGTGTAAAAGATTACAGAGGCACATAATCGGTTCAGGAACTGAACCCTCTAGTTCGTTTAGCTAAGCAAATAACAATTTTTGACGCTATTTACAAAATTATTAATGTTATATATACATGTACACATTCTCATACATACATGTACATATATATATACGTATACATATATACATACACATACATATTTAATCACCCACACAATTTTTCACCTACTGGGTTATTAACATATCATGGAACCCGTAAATGGAACCTGTAGAAGCCGTAAATGACAAAAATCTATTGAATTTTAAATATAAGAATTTTAAAATAAAGCTTGAAAAACTCACCAGGATAACTGGGAGGACCTTTGACAAGCCGCAGATTTCCTGTCCTCGTCGAGGCCACTAAAGTGTTAATTAGTGGTCCTCAGGTAAATTCAGGTTATTGTGACTCATCGTTTATTGTATGAATTAGGTTGAATATTGGTAATCAATTGCTACAATGGAGACGAGGTTATCTTACTAACTAGATACATCCACTACACTGTTTCAAGGCTATAAAAGTGAAACTTAATTCATACAGCAGGGCACTGACCTTCAAAAGTTACGTCTTCATCCGTACCTTTTTCCATGTAATAATGGAAATGACTATAATGCCCTTCTAAAACAAATCTCAATAAGTCCCTAAGATATCACTGTTAGCTGCACTCGTGATATTCATGCACAAAGCAAAATTTACGCACCGTAAGATATGTAGTAGCTTAATTCAGTCCCCCCTTACAACACAGCGGCGATCAGAGAAAATGGCAGACAGTCTTGGACACAGCCCGCACTCCTGTGAGCACATAATTATGATAATAATTCATTTCTGTCGGGACCCATTGATGATATGGCGAGGTCTATTGAATTTTGTGGCTAGCTTATCAAGATTGTAACTTGCTTAGCTAAATGAATTGTTGTGTTCAGTCCCTGAGCCCTATTATGTGCCTCTGTAACCCTATCCACTACCGCCCACAAGATGGGATAAGGGGTGCATAATAAATGAACTAGACCAAACTAATGGGGGACAGGAAGCCAGAGTGTATTCATACACGTTTGGCGTTTATCTTGGTCACCCCCCCCCACACACAAGGCTGAATTACTGACCTCCCAGGATACATCCCCACACCAAGCTAGGTGAACTGGGCATTAGGTAATAATAATAATAATAATAATAATAATAATAATAATAATAATAATAATAATTAAGCCGGAGCTGGAGCTCCTTGGACAGTTTCATTGCTGCCTTCAACGTCGTTTCTGACAGTTCCTGCGACGGCGCTGGAACCAATCTTATTGATGTTTGCCTTTCCACTGGAGACTTTCGGCGCCGTGGAAGGGATAGGGGGGAAACCTGCTGCATGGGTGACAGCTTCCCCCCTCCCCCCGTATCAATCTACCCTGGCATTTCGCCCTGGAGAGGCCACTCCAGACCGACAACCAGAGCGCAACTCTATATAGTCTCCTGAGACTGATGGATGCCTACTACTAATAATAATATAACGGCGGCGTCGGTGTTTCTTCCAGGCTGCACGCTTGCAGGGGACAGCCTGAGTACAGTCTGTATTCCATCAGGGAACGCACTTCCGCATGCCCCGGGAGGTAGAGCGAGGACTGGAGCTGAGGGCAGCGTCGAATACGATGTCATGAAAAAGGAGGAGGACTCGAGGGATCGAGGCAGATCGGAGAAGTCAGAAAGAGTAGCATGGAGGATGAATAGATCCCTGTTACGGACCCGAGTCCAGCGTCCGAGCACGGAGCAGTGACGACAGCGCCATCTGTGGGTCAGCTCCCGAAACCCCCTCCAAATGGACGACGCCACCTAGTGAGGACGAGAAATACCGGCCACAAGGGCTAGTTTCCCGTCCTGATCAGCTCATAACACATCCGCTGCTGACCTCTGGTGAGGTGACGCTTAGACAGCAACGCCATCTATGGAGTGGATAGGTGGGCGTTTGTGTCTAAGCCTGTAAGTGAGGTGCCCTAGAGTGTAACCGGTACTGATGACGTGTCTGATTACAGAGTCGACCTGGGACTGCTGTAATGAACGTTGGATCAGTCTACCCAAGGCAGCCGTAAAGTCTCCAAGTATTAGCTGCAGAAGTTGTGAGTCATTCCCCCCCCCCCCCGATGAACACTGTTGTGTTAGCCTGCCTGTGACGTGGCAGTTGAGGAATTGTCGTACCTGGGGCTGACTCGTGGAGAAGAATAGCCACTGCATGGGGTGTTATGCTGAGGAGAGTGATCTGTGGGATCACACGAGGCTCCTGCCTAGGGATCGCTACCCTAGTATCGGTCGTGGAGTGGCCTAACCAGCGGAACTGATTGGAACCTGCCAGCTACAGGCTGGATTTGTGGTTGATGGCCTCCACGACAGTGCCCCCAGTGGAGCTGTGATTTGGCTGGCCTGTGGCCAGGGTAGACTCGAGAGAATCGAAGGATTCATCGTGAGGCCACAAGAGGACCAAGGGCTAAGCATCGTTGAGCACCGTGGAACACTCCGCGTCTTCAGAGGAAGACCACATTGTATATTCTAGTGTTTATACCTCCCCCGTGTAATTTATATATATTATTTATGGTGATGGTAATTATATATTTAAGTTTAAGAGCAGTTTTATCCCTTCCCCTTTAATTTACTTGCGTTACGGAGCACACCCCTTCAAAGCCACTACTAACTTGGGGCCGGATACCCATACTCTACTAACATCAGAGAAAGAACCCAGTTGCGACCCAAGAGGGCCGTAACAATCGACGACGACGACTACCACGAGGGGGTCGAGTGAATCTATCAACCTGGAGGACTGGATGGCCTTGGACCTCGAGGATATGTTTAATATCCTCGTGGCAGTCTATCAGTTCCCTTCACACCATGGGGCGGGAGATTAACTGTGCCAATGCTGGCATTATAACCGCGGATTTTTGGAGATCCGAACATGGGTGTCTGATGCTAGGTGGTGAGCTGCGTCATGAGAAGGGGCAGCACCGGCACGTGTACCAGTACAGGTGGGGTTAAAAGTGACAAAGTAACCCACAGAATCAACTAGATGTTTATGGATGAATAAGTCACCAGGACGTGTAGAATCAACATGACTGAGATCAAAATACTTTGTCCACTTCAAAATCAAAAAAAAGTCAAAATGTTTATTCAGGTAAAAGTACATACATAGAAGATGAGTTATAAACATAATGTTGGATTTATAGATAGAGCTATTACAGTACATGCAATACCTAAAGCCACTAATACCCACAGTGTTTCGGGCAAACGGTATGTTATGTTGAATTGTTCAATCTAGCGCGAGAAAATCATCAGGACATTACTTGGGGAACCTTTAACAAGTTACCGGCTTTCTGTCTTAGTAGAAACCTCTATACTCATCGAAACCACTAAAATCTGAACTATAATGCCAATCCTGACCTTTAACGCTTCCTAGAAGGTTGTAACAGCAACCCATGGGCACCACAACAGAAACAAATACCTATTTGATATTCCAAGAGTGCGCCTTAACCAAACTAGAAATGCTCTACAAATCAAAGAACCCAGAATGTGGGATGACCTTCCCAATCATGCCAAAGACTGTACCTCTCTCAACCAGTTTAAGAGAAAAACTAAGTACTGCCTAATAAATTCCATGTAATCTACCTTATCCCCATAAATGTCAACCCATGTCTTGCTATTTTCAAACAATATTCTTTGTTGACCTCGTTGTATAACAGCTGATTTCTGCCACGTTCCCACCCCCCATTTTTTTCCTTTTCAACTCTAACTTATGCTTTAATCTCAGTTAGTATTAAGTTTAGTTTAATTAATTTAATTAAGTTTAATTAGTCTAAAGTGTTTTTATATTACCTGAATAAACATTTGAATTGAATTTATAATGTGTTAGTGGACCCTCAGATATTCATATATGGTAAATTTAGAATGGGAACATTTGAGAACAAGTAGTACAGGAAATAATTATTCTTAGAGGATGAAAGGCCGATTAGTGATGAAATAGGATAATATATGCCACAAATAGAGGCGTATTACCACCAGCCATAAATAGAATAGTCGTATTTGGATGCTTGTTCCCTAATGGTGGATACAGCTGGTGTCTGCAACACTCCCACGATACAATGATTTATCTTATTACTGAATACAATACCTCAAGTATATTAAAAAAAACAAATATAAATGAATTAATATTTTATAAATCTAAATATCAAGTATATTAGGCACATGAACTGTGTGAGTATATGAGGACGTGTGTCTCAGTGTGTTGTTTTGAGTGGCGTCAGCTGGTGCTCTCCCTCACTCTCTCCCTCACACTCTCCCTCACACTCTCCCTCACACTCTCCCTCCTGCACCTGTGTACTACACCTCACCCAGTGTTACGTGGAAGGTCAGGTGTGTAGGAGACGGGTGTGGCTGGCACCAGTGTTGGCAGGTGTGTGAACGCTGCCCTCTGTAGTGGTGGAGGTTGGTAGTGTGGGCGGGTATTGGCTAGTGGTGGGCGGGTACTGGCTAGGATGGTCAGGTATTGGTTAGGGTGGGCGGGTACTGGCTAGGGTGGGCGGGTACTGGTTAGTGGTGGGCAGGTATTGGCTAGTGATGGGCGGGTATTGGTTAGTGGTGGGCGGGTACTGGCTAGGATGGGCGGGTATTGGTTAGTGGTGGGCGGGTACTGGCTAGGATGGGCGGGTACTGGTCAGGGTGGTTACTGTCCTGGCAGGTGGTTACTGGCTGGGATGGATGGTCACTGCCCTGACAGGTGGTTACTGACTTGGCAGATGGTTGCTGACCTGTGACTGGCCACTGCCCTGGCAGGTGGTTACTGGCCATTGTGCTTTTGGTAGATGAATGTGGGGAGGATTTTATCCATCAAAAAGGTAGAGTGATATGGTGGTGTGGATTAAGGTGGTGGTCACCGTGCTCGCAGCCCTACTCTCAAATTGCCGAAAATGACCAATCCGTGTTCAGTAACACATACTCTCCAATTAACACGCATTTTTATTTCACAGAAAGTTGAGCACCATGTTGGTGTGGCGACTCGGCACGTGCATCTTGGTGTGTGTGTTGGTGTGTGGGGAGGCAGGTGCCCACACACATCCACCTCCACAATGCCCAGAAGGAGAGGGAAGCTGACGGCGCGCGGAGCCCCCGGGATCACGGCCACTATGCTGATGGCCAGCATAACTCTGAATTTGATCACGAAGCCATTCTAGGTAGGCTGAAAGGCATTGACCTACATTTCTGTGATGTGAGATAATAGGTTCTGGTATTTTGATTTTGCTTTCAAGTAAAGGGACATTTTAAGCAGCAGGTATAGTAAAAATGAAGAGTGGGGATTGGTTGGATGCCTCAGGATCCCCAGAGGAAACGGTTAAATTCCCAGTTTACATTACTTTGTAGCATATTGTGGTTCTCTCGTTTAAGGCATGTGATTGGGAGTACAGTATCCAGTGTGCAGGTTCGAATCATCCTCATGGCTCCTACTGATTTTCTCATCGATATATCACATTAATGTGATTTCTTTGTGCATTTGAGGAGAGTGTTGGGGATTAGAACTCTTGTACCCCACCAGAGTGTATGCAAGTAATATGTGAAACCCTGAATGTCAACTGGATCTCTTAAGACCCCTAGTGGAGTCAGTTGAATCCCAGGTTACAATACTTTTGTAACATATTGTGGTTCAGTGATCATATATTTGTTAGCAAACACATCATTAATCCATATTTACCTTGAATTTACACAATGGCCACTATCTGTAGTCATCTTGATGAGGACAGGAAGCTGGCAGCTTGTCAAAGGTCCCCCCCCCCTTCCCCTTCTCATTTGTCCTGGTGATTTTTTCAAGCTGGATTTTAAAGTTCAACAGAGTTTTTAGCATTGTAACGGCTTTAGGCGGGTAGGCAGTTTTATGGGTTAATAACCCTGTGGGTGAAAAGCATCTCCTTGTTGAGTTTGAAATTGCTGCTTCCTTGTTTGTGTTACATCTGACCATTTGAAGAAGTCATTTGGATCAACATCCTCCAAATTGTTCAGTACTGTACTGTACTGTATTTATAAGTTTCAATGAGATCAACCTTATCATGTCTGGTTTGCAGTGTTGTTAGTGAGTTGTGGCCCTAAACATTTCCTGGTATTAGAATACGTATAAGAAATTAATGAGGAACATGAAAGTGCATGACCTTGAAGATATACAGCTCTAAATTTAATTAATTAGGGCATGAAAGCACTGTTAGCATAACTGCATTCATCAAGGTGGGCAACATTCACAAGCATTGTGATCCGGAGTTCTCTTCCAAGACCTGCCTACCTACCTGGAGAGGGTTCTGGGAGTTGTTCTACTCCCTGGGCCTGGCCTGAGGCCAGACTGGACTTGTGATAGTTTGGTCTAACAGGCTGTTGCTTGGAGAAGCGTATGCAGTGGGGTAGAGCTCAAAAGTAAGTGAAGCCTTACATAACAACATAAGAATTAAGGAAAATGCAGAAGGCCTGTTGGACCGTACGAGTCAGATCTATCTTACATCCATCCAAACTCATTCATATACATGGCTAGCCTACGCTTGAAACAATCAATTTTCCTATGTTTTTTTTTCCTATGCTATATAAAATGTATCAACACATTTTATACTTTAATCTCAATTAGTATTAAGTTTGTCTTTAGTGTTTTCCTGCCCGAAACGCTTTGCGTAATAGTGGCTTTAGGCATTGTATGTACAGTACTAGCTCTATCTATAAATTCATCAATATTTGTATCACACCCTGTATGTATGTACTTTACCTGAATAAACATTTGAAATTTGAATTTGATGTATAATAAGTTCCCAAGTAATTTAGTTTATAAATGACCCACCTGTGTTTTTCTATTGTATGTGTACCTCTGTTGCTCTCTCTAGTGGACTTATGTTCCAAGGTTGCTCGTGTGTATATGATCAGGGTAAGGTATATAGAATAGACCATAGCCCTGAAACACCAACAGTAGAGACAGTACCAGGGGTCCACAAACCCTAATACCAGATGCCGTGCCAATTCAAGCAGTGGATGGTAGCCTAGCATAATGACAGCGAGGACAAACTCGTTCAGTTTGTTCCCAAGTGTTTAAATAGAGCATGTGAGCAGGAGGCAGCCAACACCAGCAGCTGCAACACATCTTCCCAGCATGACGTGTCATCATTCATAATACAGAGAGAGGTAATTACTAATGCAATCACTGTACTTCGGGCAATGAGTAAGTGAGTACACTGTACTCACGCCTGCTTCATGGTCACTCAACATGGTAAAAATAAGGACAGAGGGTTGAGCACTGTCTCCATAATTAAGAAAGAGGTTTTAAGTTCCTTGAACCAGAAATCACAAACCGGCACAGTAATGTTGCCGTCCCTAGTGTGCCGTGTATTCCCAGGCAGGGCACTGTCTCAGGACAAATATGGTAGACATAAGCACCCATTGATAATGACTAAGTGAATCTTTTAGACGATTGTTGTTAATGAAATGATAATTTTAAGTGTTGTATTGTTTAATGCCAATAGACAAATTAGATTAAGAAAGGAGTGACAGTTGTAAGAGTACAGTAATTAAATGTGCTATCAAACAGAATTAAATCACATGTAGAAACAAATTGTAACTACACCACCAAACTTAGAAGGCAATTGATGCAAATCTAGGCAGAAAAAGATCTAGTACATCGAGTAATTATGGTGGTGTACTGCAGGTGAAGAACTTTAGTGAAATAAACCTAACATAATGGCTATGAAGGCTAAGGAAAGAAAAAAGGTGCAGAAAACTAACATACCGTACCAAAAGTTCGGGGAATTTTAGAAAAGAATACAACTGGAAAGAAAACCGATATGATAACTGTTACGGCCCTCTCGGGTCGCAACTGGGTTCTTACTCTGATGTCGTTAGAGGAAGGGTATCCGGCCCCAAGCCAGTAGTGGCTTTCAAGGGATGTGATCAGTAACGCAAGTAAACTAAAAGGGGAAGGGAAAGAAAGGCAAAAACTTAAGATTATAATTAATACCTTCACCAATAAATAATATATAAAAGTTACACAGGGGGAGGGGTATTAACACTGCACAGGGGAATTATTTACACTGTAGTCTTCTTCTGAAGAGCCTGGATCATCTTGGTGCCAAGTTCTCGGTGCTCTCGTGGCCTCTCGACGAATCCTTCAAAAGCCGAGTCTACCCCGGCCACAGGCCAGCCAAAACGCAGTTCCACTGGGGGCACCGCCGTGGAGGCCGTCAACCACAAGTCCAGCAAACTGCTGGCAGGTTCCGGATCAGCAACGCTGTTCAGGCCACTCCACGAGCGATACTAGGGTAGCGCCCTAGTCAGGAGCCTCTTGTGATACCACAGATCACTCTCCTGTCCACAATACCCCAGTGGTCAATCGTCTCCAGCAGTCGGTCCCGGGTACGACAATCCTTCAACTGCCACTTCACTGGCAGGGTAACACCACAGTGTTCCTCCGGGAGGCGACTCACAGCTGCTGCAGCAAAGCACAAGGTATGGGGACGGCTGCCTTGGGTAGACTGACTCAACTTCCATCACAGCAGTCCCAGGTCGACTCTGTAAACAGACACGTCATCAATAACAGGGACACACTAAAGCACCTCACTTACAGGCTCAGACACAAACGCCCGACGTATCCACTCCATAGATGGCGTTGTCGTCTGAGCACCACCTCACCAGAGGTCAGCAGCGGCGGTGTTGTGAGCTGCACAGGACTGGAAACTGGCCCTCGTAGCCAGTACGCCTCATCCTCACCAGGTGTCGTCGACCATTTGGAGGGGGTTTCGGGAGCCGACCCACAGATGGCGTGGTCGTCACTGCTCCAGGCTCGGACGCTGGATCCGGGTCCGTAACAATAACCTAGATAATAAGTCAATTCAATAAATTACTAATGATTCAAAAAGAAGGCTTAGAAGCTTTGCTTCTTATCATACTGTATTCATAATAAACAATCTTGAAGCTCGTCTAATCAGTAATACTGTACAAGGAAATTTGAAGACCATTCTAAAATAAGATACCGTACATAATTTTATTTTACACGAGTAAAAATATGGTTAAGGACCAATAGAAGGATAAAAGTTTTGTCTATGCATGATCCTTTGTGGGTCACTGTTGTTCTTCAGTAATTACTGATGCTTTTCCAACATGGTAGGAAGCACCAAGGATGCTGAGGAGTATGATCAGTTACCGGCTAGTGAGTCCAAACGCAGGTTGGAAATCCTTCTTTTGAAAATGGATCGCAACAATGACAAGCAAATAGAACGTAGGGAATTGCATTCTTGGATCCTGCGATCATTCAGGTACCGTACAGTTGTTCTGCAGTGTGCATGATTTGTCCAAACCTATTTACTGCTCTACATTTAAATCTATTAATCATTAGTTGCCATTTCCTACAGTATTCGTTGTCTGTTGCTTCTTGCTTATCACCTGTTGCCTCTTATGCATGTGACTGAGCATGTGATCCCAGTGGCTAGCTTTCAACATTACTGTACATTTCACAGGCTTTTTTTTTTTTTTTTTGCATAGAAACCTTTGGTTTGTCATTTCTCAACTCGAGGCATATGTTGCAATTTGAGATTTAATTGTAATTTCTCTGCATCCTTTTCTGCTTTTTACCCTTGTAGGTTTGTTTTTCATTGCACGAACATGGAAAATCATCATGATTTCCTGTCATTCCTCATTATAATAGTTTCCAAAAAAACTTTAATGGCCTGACACCACCAGAATTCAAGTTTCTAAGTTTGGTTTGATAACCAGTGTTGCCTTTCTTAAATATTGTACTGTACACCATTCTGTACTGGAGTGGCAAATTATGACCTCGTTCCCATTCAGCGTTTGTGCAGCTATTTGGTATTGAGCAGCTTTGGGTATTGCTCTGCTTGTTTTGTTTTTGGCTTTGGAAAAATTAGCATTACAGCATTTCTATATTATTCAAAACGAATCACATTTTTGTAACTATAATGGTTAACTATTGCCTACTCCTTTCACAAACATACAATGAGTCTTAATTGCAGAATGCTGTCTGAAGAGGAAAGTTCAGAGCGAATGGATGAGGTAGATGAAGATGAGGATGGCTTTGTCACATGGTCTGAGTACATTTCTGAAACTTATGGTATAACGGATCCCGATGACCAACAACTTCTTGAAAAAGAAGACCAAGCTGAAGAACAAAGAGTAAGTGTATAATATTTTAGCATTACAATAGTTGCCTATGATGAATTGGTGTCTAATGGTTTTAGACATCGTATTTGTATTTTTTCCTTGAGGGCTTGGCAGCCATTGTGCCTTTCTTTGGCATCTGTCCTCTGTATAGGTGGCTATTGTGAAATCTTTTCCCTTTTTTGCTATTCTTTGATAACTGATCAGTGTTTAGTACAATACTGTCGGCCTATATAATTCAGCCTTGTTGGAGCCGTTCTTGCTGGTGTTTGGGGGTGGATGTGCTTTTCATATATACTCAAAGCCATGTTTTGCAGTTGCTGCGAGAGGATCGACAACTCTTCAATGCAGCTGATAAGAATATTGATGGACGACTTGATGACAAGGAATTTTTAGCTTTCACCCATCCGGAAGAGCACCCAGACATGCTTCCTGTTGTTCTGCAGCAAACTCTTGATGAGAAGGACACCAACAATGATGGTGTTATTGATTTCCAAGAGTACATTGGTGATAGAGGTTAGTAAGAGCTGTGTAGATTATGGTCTCCAGGTGTTTAAGTTTGATGATAATTGTCCATTAAGCACAAAAGCTTATCCTTAAGAACTACTTTATCATCTGTTGGCTAAATTGGCAATTATTAATTATTGAACTTTTAACTTGTAATGTAAATACTGAGAGAGCTGTTGTGGTGTGTTACATGAGGTATTGAAGCTGTACAGAAAGTGGAGATTTAATTTAAGACAGATGTATGATGAATAAAATTTTATTTTTAACACTTTGCGCAGCCCGGCGTGTGCGCCCCAGCCCACCTCAAGGTCGGCCTGGCATATCCTGTGAGCATGCACCCACACTAAAATGTGTATACTCTTTCCAGTATTTTGACATCAATTTTTGTTCTATGTCATTCATTTTTGTATCAAATTGTTTGCAATAGAATTCTCTAAAGGGATATACTGTATGTATACAAGGTCAAAAACCCCGGCGTGTTCCCCCCCTTCCCCCAACATCAAACTTGAAAATCGCCCGAGCGTTACCTGTGAGCGCGCAACTGCACTAAAATGTATGTACTCTGTACAGTTTTCTGAGCTCAATTTTCGTGTTAGGTCCTTTGTTTTGGTATCAAATTGTTCGCAATAGAATTCAAGGGATATATGCATACAAAGTCTTAAAAAAACAAAAAAAAAAACAAAAAAAAACAGGCATACTACCCACAGCAAACCAGAAAATCTGCCGAGTGTTACCCGTGAGCGAGCATCCATCCGCACACCCACAACTACAGTACTCTTTTCAGTTTTCTCGCCTCAATTTTCCTGCTACATCATCCATTTTGTAATCAAACTGTTCCCAATCGAAAGCTGTGCATTTAAGAACAAGTGCAGTACCATAATAATAATAATAATAAACAATAAATTGAATTTTTACAAATATTTTAATTTTGGACGCTCATCACCATACAAGTATTTATAATCATTCCATTGTTCTGACCTCAATTCTCATGCTACATCATTCATTTGGTATAAAATTGTTCGCAATCTAAAGGCACTTATTTTAAAACTACTTAGTCCCATAAAAATTGAACAATAAATGGAATTTTAACATATTTCAATTTTGGACGCAACATGCGTCCCTGCCGGACTTTTGTCGAGTTATTTATGGACGCAGTTTCTGTCCCTGCTCACCGAAAGTGTTAAAACCATGGCCACGTTCTGTTGGGGGATACTGCCTGTCCTCAAGCGAGGCTCCTTCCATCCAACAGTCAACCCCAAAGATACATTCATCAATTTTAACACGTTCATTCAAAATAATAATCTCAAATTTAAATTTATATTACTCTATACTGTATATACATATTGTGCATGTTTAGGCCTTGGTTAGGTGTTTAGGTTTTGTTGGCAATTACATATACAGTATTTGTAGTACTTGGGTGAAACATTTAGTATTCAATTTGAACAGAGGTAAATAACAGTGAGGCACTGTTTGAAATGTTTGACCATCATAGGTAGAGTAGTGTGTAAAGTGTTTAGCATTCATAAATCTGGTTTGACGGCTGCTTGGAATCACTTTTGGTCTTTGTTGATGAAGACAGGCTGCACCACCAGTTATCAGCTCACTCACTCACTCACACTATCCCGCATATGTACGTCTGTACAGTGTGTGTGTGTGTGTGTGTGTGTGTAATTACCTAAGTGTAGTTACAGGATGAGCTACGCTCGTGGTGTCCCGTCTTCCCAGCACTCTTTGTCATATAACACTTTGAAACTACTGACGGTCTTGGCCTCCACCACCTTCTCACTTAACTTGTTCCAACCGTCTACCACTATTTGCGAAGGTGAATTTTCTTATATTTCTTCGGCATCTGTGTTTAGCTAGTTTAAATCTATGACCTCTTGTTCTTGAAGTTCCAGGTCTCGGGAAATCTTCCCTGTCGATTTTATCAATTCCTGTTAATATTTTGTACGTAGTGATCATATCGCCTCTTCCCTGTCGATTTTATCAATTCCTGTTAATATTTTGTACGTAGTGATCATATCGCCTCTTTTTCTTCTGTCTTCTAGTTTTGGCATATTTAATGCCTCTAACCTCTCCTCGTAGCTCTTGCCCTTCAGTTCTGGGAGTCACTTAGTAGCATGTCTTTGCACCTTTTCCAGTTTGTTGATGTGCTTCTTAAGATATGAGCACCACACAACCGCTGCATATTCTAGCTTTGGCCTAACAAAAGTCATGAACAATTTCTTTAGTATATCGCCATCCATGTATTTAAAAGCAATTCTGAAGTTAGAAAGTGTGGCATAAGCTCCTCGCTCAAAGTTCTTTATGTGGTCCTCAGGTGATAGTTTTCTATCTAGAACCACCCCTAGATCTCTTTCTTTATCAGAATTCTTTAAAGATTTCTCACATAATTTATAGGTTGAGTGGGGTCTATGTTCTCCCATTCCATATTCCATAACATGGCATTTATTCACATTAAATTCCATTTGTCAAGTGGTGGTCCATATACTTATTTTGTCCAGGTCTTCTTGAAGGGCATGACAATCATCTAAGTTTCTTATCCTCCCTATTATCTTAGCATCATCAGCAAACATGTTCATATAATTTCGTATACCAACTGGTAGATCATTTATGTAGACAATGAACATCACTGGTGCAAGAACTGAACCCTGTGATACTCCACTTGTGACATTTCTCCAGTCCTATACATTGCCTCTGATTACTGCCCTCATTTTTCTATCAGTCAGAAAATCTTTCATCCGTGTTAGCTTACCTGTCACCCCTCCAATATTTTCCAGTTTCCAGAACAACCTCTTATGTGGAACTCTGTCAAAAGCCTTTTTTGAGGTCCAGATAGATGCAATCAATCCAACCATCTCCTTCCTGTAAAATCTCTGTGGCTCGATCATAGAAACAGTAAATTCAATACACAGGATCTTCCACATCGAAAACCAGATCATGTGTGTGGGTGTGTGTGTTTATCTGTCCATGGTAACCAAAACTTGCCAAATACACAATGGTGGATTGAGAACTGAAACTTGTTGGCCATCATCACTGCAACATTTTCCTAGGATAAGAGTCAATGGTCATAAGCCTCTGGAGATTAAAGGTTAACTGACCAGAGGGTTGTCTGTCCTTTGCTCAGCTGTTTATTTTATTTGCATTTTTATAGAAGGTAGGGTAATGGGAATTAATGCAATAAGCAGAACCTGTTTCAATTGGCACACCATTAGTTGCCAACTAGTTAGTGCATAAGCACCAGACACAGGAGAAAATCCAAGAATTTAATTACAGTGGCACCGACTTACGATTGCCCCTACTTACGATAATTTTGAGTTACAATGTAAATTTCATCGAAAAATGCGACTCGACATCCGATGGTGTCGTTGACTTCCGATATTTGTTGGTACACGTTCGGGTCGACCGAGCGCATGGTTCCCAGTCACGCGGTCCGACCTGCCTACAGCTGCCCACTTAGTGACGATCGCGACTGTAAGAAATTCTGAGTTTGTGATGATTTTTTGTATTTTGAACATTAAAGTAATTATTATACAGTATATCACACCTGAGTCCCAGGAAAGTCAGTGGTAAGGCTCAACATACGAGATCCCATGTAAGAATGACCATAGAGCAGAAACAAGAGATCATTCGTAAATATGAAGATGGTGTGTGGGTTGTTGAACTGGATAGGCAGTACAACAAATCTGTCAACGATATCCACCATACTGGCTAAGAAAAAGAACATTATGGGTGCTAAAGTGATGCATCATTACAGACAAATGTTAAAACGAAGGGAAAAACAAATGTCTCTTGACAAAATTGTAGCGAGACAAACAAGCACTGAACCACAACCAGGTCCTAGTGGTATTCAGGCAAAACCTAGGAGAGAGTACCCCAGAGGAAACATCACTGCCTGATGTAATAATGGAAGGGGACTCTCCTTCCAAAGAGTAACAACTCTCTTCCTCCCCCCCTCATCACCATCTTCCATACGCCATCAAGAGCCCTCCATAAAGGTAAGATAAACTTCGGTACTGTATTGTAGTTAGAAAAAACATTGCATTCAGTATAAAATGTATTTGTATGTTAATATTTTGGAGGGTGGGGAATGGATTAATTCAATTCCCTTTATTTCTTATGGGAAAAATCGCTTCGACTTACGATCCGTCTCCGGGAACGGATTAGCATCGTAAGTTGAGACCCCATTGTATAGATTATTAGTTGGATGAAAAATATAATTGCATTTATTGAGCAGTAAGATAATATACAACACGTATATAGTACAGTACTGTACTATATTGTTACTGATATAATTACCTCTCAAGTTTCCAATGGCATTTTTATTGAAATATCTATGCAAAACTGCTGTAGTGTTGGCCTGCATAATTTCTTAGGTCTCATTCAGAAACTGCCATAGGTGTGTGATCTGTCAGTACTGTCATAGGATCACTGGAAAGTTGGTAGAAACGTTTTTTGGACTAATGTCTCGGGGACAGTGGTGTTCCTACTGGACCTTAGGTGCTTGGGAGTACATGAAGACTGAGCTGCAAGATAAAGTAATTCATCCAGAATTACTTTTTGCTCCTCATCTATTTCCAAGTACAGTACAAACTTCTTGAAGCTTCAATAGTGTCACGAACAATGGCAGCTGAAGGTAGATTTTGACAATGCCTAACATCTACTCAAGACCACAAGTCTTCTTTGAACAAGCCACATTCAGGTGGCAACACCATCCCTGACCTCTTAAAACCATCCTTACATACTCAAGACACTAGTGACAGTGAGACCTCTTCTAGGTCAACTTTCCTGCCACTGTTACACCAGTAGGTAGCTTTAGGTTTATGTAACTTTAGTTTCATAATTAAGTGGGGGTTCCATTTTTCTCCCTTCAGTGGTGCAACTTTGCCCTTCTCACACTTATCCACTTGCATTAGTCACAAGCTGGGAAATCGTCTCTCTCTGGTTTAATTTGCTTTCATGTTGCTTCATGGTAGGTCCATGTCAACAATTTCCTCCAGTCTACACTTTTTATGCTGTGTAAAAAGACTTCATTTTTTTTTTTTTTTATAAGAGGCTATTTTTGGGAACAGTAGAATGGAAGCTCGTAAAATGTTATGATTGTGAAGCTCCTTTCCGAACAATTTTCTGTTGCTGTGCCTTCCCTTCCTTCCTTCCCAACTTCTTTCTCCCAATGCTTTTGTATGTCCCTCAAGAGTCAGGGTGTGTGCAGGGGTAGTACAAGTAGTCAGAGACAGGGTCATGTTAGTGATGCCACTTGGTTGTGGCTTGGTCAAAGCAGGCTTATGTTTTTAGGTTGGTAAGAGTGTGCCATATAATTCCTGCAGTTTGTGATGTTAGTGTAGTTGTGACATGTTTATGCTTGTGATTTGACATTCAGAATAAAGCAAGTTTGACTGGATTGAGCATTTCCAGCAACTCCCAAACACGTTAAAATGGCCATTGTCCTTGGGGCATTGGTGTCTGAATACTTTACTGACCATCCAATGTTCCAATGACAGTGCAGTCAGGTCACATATCTGGAAGCAGCAGATAAACTTGTTCAGAAAAAATGCTTTTGTCAAGTTGAAACATTTTGTTGGATGTGAAAGGAAATTATAAGAGGGGTCAATTTCCAGAATCTGAAGATGAGGACGATGGGATATCCAACCGTGAATTTGTAAGAAAACATAAACCCAAATTTAAGGAACTGGATATAAATAAATCTGGGCTTTTAGAGAAGGAAGAAGTAGGGTCATTGGCATACTCCATCAAGTAAGCATTTAACAAAAGTTTACATAGCTTGTGTGCCACAAGATGAAGTTGAATGCTTAAGCAATAATGGTCAAGTAAAGATTTTTAAATGCTTTTCAGGAATTACTCGGTTATTTATGTGGGCACTGTTGAAATAATGCGTTGTTATCTGGTATTCTTTAAATGCATGGGGTCTGAGTGGTGGTTATTGGTTATTGTGTTCTGTTGGGTGGTAGTGGTGAACTCTGTAGCAGGTGGTGGTGGGATTGTTCATCAAGGAGCAGTTGGATGTGAAGTGTAAATATATATTACTGGCCAGGAATGGTTAGATTTAACAGGTTATCGGGAACAAAACACTTCCCTTATTGTTGACGAAGATTGTGGTGATGATGGAGCTGTTTACATCCCATAACACTACATCTAGAGGGAAAATAGAGGAGCTTCAAGTGAGCTCCACGTGAAACTTTTGTTTACATAAAATTTAATGGTGTCTGCCTCCTCCCCGGCAAGGAGAAGGAGAAGAGAAGCTGGCGAGAAGCCCCTCTTGCTGGTTCCTATACTGTCCTTTTATTAACAATGGGAGGTAGACTTTAGTTTGTTAGTAATTATATTAGTCAGTCATAGAGTACATTTTTATTGATTCTAATGTTAGACTGGTGTTTTAAGCGATTCACATTATTATTAGCGGGTGAATTTAATGGTGACATATGGCAATGATTTTCCCATTTTCTTCCACAAATTTTCTTAAGAAAATTCCACTGCTATCTCGTTATCTTTAGATGAATTTGTTAGTAAATGGTCCCGTTTTTCCTACAAAAATTGTAAAATAATTTTGATGAACCGAAACATCTTCGTTTCTTCACTTTCTGATGTGTGATTTGGTCATATCTTCAGTCACATTATTATACATATCTCCTCGTCTGTGAAAGGAGAAAACCCCAGAGGAGGAACAAAACCCTCAGATAACTGAGTTGGTATGGGAATCACAAAAAAAAGGTTAGAAAACATAACTAAGCCAAAGCCAAGGCGATTAAAAGCACTGTACTGGAATCACACGATGTGGCTGACAAACACATTAGTGTGAAGCTTAAATAAAATTTATATTTTATTTTAATAATGATAATTCCATTGAAGAAAACACTTTCATGGAAAAGGATGTTCCAAGAATGGCAAAACCACTTACATTTTCTAAAAAATTTGAGTCCAGGCCCAGCAAGGGTACTTGTGTTGACAACAACAAACTGGGTTTGGAAGTCTCACTGGCAGGAGACCCACTGTGACCCATGTTGCTGCCTATTAGTGATCATGGTAGTTTGGCACAAAGGTTGTGTCTCTAAAAATTGGTTGCTTGTTTTCCAATTGTTTTGCTTGTATCTACTAGCATTGTATGTCTTAGGTCATATTCTAACTTTCGATGTACTGTACTGTAATTCGCTTTGTTATAGGTGATTTTAACCACCCTTGCTTCCATTGCCCCTGAGAGAACACTGGTTCTGGTCCTATGTTCAGTAGACTTTTTATAGTCGGCAAGAGGCCTGACTGTTACTAGCGGCTCCAATGAATCATTGCCTCGGCTAAGGGAAGCCACTGTTAGAGTCCAGCATATAGTGTGTTTTAACTTTTTTTCCATGTTTCTCTTTTTCTTCCCATTTTACTTTCTAGTATTTTTAAAATCCATAATTTATATTTTTTGTTTATTGAATAAATACTCAAGGATGTGGTCTATCATTTGAATTCAGAAAAGCAAAATAATTGGTAATAATTTGCAATAAATGGCCAAATACAAATAGAACTGGAATTATTGGAGTGCCAATTCATGCCTGGAACAAAGGTGGATGTCTTCAAGAGGCCCTTAGACAGGTTCTTGTAAAAAGTGCTGGACCAACCAGGCTGTAGTGGGTATGTGGGCCTGCGGGCCGCTCCGAGCAACAGCCTGTTAGACCAAGGTACAGTATTACAAGTTGAGCCTGGCCCCAGGCTGGGCTTGGGGAGTAGAAGAACTATGGAAACTCTCTCCAGGTATGTCTTGTGAGTTTTAAGACCATCCACAATATTGTTTGGATCACGAGATTTACTGGCATAAAAAACAAAGGCAACCTTTCTTGATTACTGTAATGTGATGAAACTACATCTAGTTATAAATGTTGCTTTTATCACTCCAATCATATTAATTCATCAGTGCAATCATATTAATTCATCGGTGCGATATAGTTTTTAGTGTTTCCTTTTCTTGCCTCGAGGAATTTTGTTTCCTAATGACGTAACTATTTTTTGTGTAGATGCTTTCTTTCCCAATTTTCTTCTTTCTACTTGCACAGATTATCTGGACGTAGGGCATTACACAACTTTACATAAGCCATCACGTACACACAACTCCAGCATCATGCTGTCTGAATTAAGTGTTCCTACTTTTCAAAACTATGGCTGTAGAAAATCTAAATAAAAAAACTCTTTACATATGCCAAAGCTCAGAAAAGCAAATAATAAGTCATTTGAATATCCTTATGAATCCATCAAGCTCATTACTGTATAATAAGGTTGCAAACCTCTACTGTAATTAGATTTGTTTTTAATACAGTACACAATTTTTTTTTAGTTTACATGCATATTCTACTAACTCGGAGTTCTCAAAGTGTAACTTAAATTGAAATGAGAAAAATCTCATTGAACTGTGAGAACATGATTGTTGGAAGCAGTTTAATAGTAAAAGCAGCTTCAGTTATGCAAAGCACACTTGTGATGTGTGAATGTGATCACTGAAGCTCGAGGGGCATTCCCACCAAGATGTTCTGCTTGTGTTACAATTACCACCTGTGTATTAGAACTACTAGAGGCTCTCCTCACTGTTGGTCCTCTTCTGCACCCTCGCACGCAAGTGTTCGTGTGTGCGAGATAGACGTGCATGTTTGCAACAATTGGAATTTTATTGACTAAAACTAAATGTAAAGATACCAACTATGGGAAAATTGTTGATTAAATTTTAGTGAAAGGTATTTACAGTAAAACCAGAAGTACAAAATATTTTGGTAAAGTGTAAAGCTAATTAAATGGCCAGAATTATAATGAGATGTCATTATGGGAAAATATTAATAATTGCTGAAATATTCAGTTGATTAAATTGTTTCGTAACATGACTAATTACATGTAAACTGTCATTGGTAATAATTGCATGGGGGTATGGAAGAAGTTGATAGTATGCACAAATACTGTATGGTAAATTGTCAAATTAGAAATTATATTCAAGATGACTTTGTGTAAGAGCTATATATAAGAGAGTTTTAATAAATTAAATTAGAGCAATGAGGAAATATAGGTGGTAGTAATAATTATATTAGAAACTATTTAAAAAATGGAATTAATAGCATGTAGAACAATGCATGTATGTAAAGTTAGGACTTCTTGTTCACTTTGTTTGTGGGTAAATATGTGATAATGGGTTTGAACTTTAGCTTAGATAATCTAAAAAGATTGAGGTGAACAGTAAAGTGGTGGTACAGCCTACATATATAAGGAGATACACACGATTAAATTGTGCATATAAACATATATACATAACTTGTATTGCACAAATATGTTAAGAGGTCTGGTATTAATTTGTAGGGTTCCTGACATAGAAATGTTGATACTGCAAGCTTACACGTGTCTAAATTCTTGCTTTGGGAAAAGGCATCCGTTTCTGGTGACTTGTGTGTCTTAGCACTGTGCATGCGTGGTGACTTGCTAGGGCAGCATGGGTGTAAGGTGTTACAATGTAATGATGGTTATCACGCCAGGTTTGTATCTTGTTTGAGCATCCCTGTTATAGGGCTTTGTGTGTGTGGATCATAAAACTGGTGGTGGTCGACAGGGAAGGAGCAAGATCGTGAGTGGCTGCTGACCGAGAAGGACAAGTTCGACCATGAGCACGACAAGGATGGTAATGGCATCTTGGACCGCAATGAAATCCTGGCGTGGGTCGTCCCAACAAACGAGTAGGCCTCTTATATGTTGCAATTTTCTTTTGATAATTTATATTTTTGCATTCACATCTTGTTAATTTTTACAGCTTCATTTGCAGGCGATGAGTCACAATAACGTGGCTGAAGTATGTTGACCAGACCACACACTAGAAGTTGAAGGGACGACGACGTTTCGGTCCGTCCTGGACCATTCTCAAGTCGACGACGAAACGTCGTCGTCCCTTCAACTTCTAGTGTGTGTGGTCTGGTCTACAGCTTCATTATTTCTTCAGTCATTGTTTGCTAATAATTCACTTAAGCTATATGTTTCATAGTCCAAGAGCTTTCATTAGATACTAATACGTAAAAGAAAAAAAGTTTTTTATTGCTAGCAATACCTATTCGACATTTGATTAATGTTGAGTTTAACAAATGGTCAAGTAAAGATGTTCGGAATTACACAAAGCATTTTGATTCCATATTATTTACACTGTTCTTTTAATAGGCACTTACAAATTTAATGTTAAAATTTTGATAAATGCTGAGTAATGTGTCGGGGTGGTTTCATATTGATGATCCATATAGGGAACATTCACCTACAAGAAATAATCCGTGAAAGGCCTGGAAGTATATATAACCCCAACATTAACACCAGAAGTTGGCAAATATAAGAAAGACATTTAAAAATGTAAACAGGGAGGCTTTTAAGTCTATATACACTGTATTTATTTGAGGCTGTTACTAGAGTTTGCAGCACTCGCTTGGAATCCGCACCTTGTTAAGCATAAAAAGAAACAAATGTACAGAGACTTGTATAATAATAATGCATTGTCAAGGGACAGGCAGCCTGTGTGTGTGTGTTATACTGTATGTATATATGCGCGCACACACACACACACACACACACGTTAGGCTTATATACATCATCTTTTGCAATATTATGCAATGAATAAAATTCAGAAGTTTATCAATATGTTTTATAAATTTGTCTTACCACTCTTGCAGGCAGCAATAATGAACTGAGAAATTTGGGGTGATAACTCAAGTGGTAGTAATCTGTTGTTTAATTTTGGGAGATGATTTGTCTTTCTGAAGGGCATCTATATGAAGACTTATTGATTATTGTCTTTGATTGGTGTTTTTAACACTACAAATTAGTTACAGGTTGAACAGGTGCTAAATCAACTTGTCTGTTACCAGGGACATAGCTGAAGATGAGGTGGATCATCTATTTGGCGCTGCAGATGATGATGGAGATGACTTGTTGTCATTCCTGGAGATCCTCGATCACCATGACGTGTTTGTAGGATCCGAGGCAACAGACTATGGTGACCACCTTCATAATCTAGATCGCTTTGAGGACGAGTTGTGAGAAAATTGGTAATTTTTTTGATATGTTAGCTATTGTGAGGAGGGAAGATAAAGGCACTTACAAGATATAGCATAGATGTTAAGGTCTGAACTGTCTTCAACTGGTGCACCGAGTTACTGTAGTAAGACTCTAAATATCAAGAAGCCCAAAAAAACACCAACACTAAACAATTGCCTTGGTGTTGAGAATGGTGGAGGCAGTGTTAGTGTTTATTTTCCTTTGTATTAGGGTGTTTTTTTTTTTTTTAAGCCATAAAGGCAGGAGGCAATATACAGAAGGTCTTGTGACTGGTGTAGTTTGGTCATCACTCACTACCTCAAGAGACTGGCAACCTTCCTTCAACATATTGGTTGCTGATGGTTGTTATGAAACTGTCCTTCTGTATTTTCCCGGTGTCTTTCAGGTTGTCTCTGAATAGAGTAATGAAAGTTAAGATTTGATAATTACCATTGCAAAAGGCAGCTCTAGTTAAACCAAATCATTAGGTGCTTATTTAAATATTTGCAAGAAAGTGATCATAAACTTGTTCAGAGTGAGAATCTGTTAAACTAACATCCTTAATCATGAAATGTTTTGATGTTGCAGAGATGTGATTCACATTATATTGTTTGCTTCCAAAGCATATAGTGAACATTACTAGTGTTGCTAGTGAATATGCATTAAATGAATGAATTGGAAGCTGTGAAAGTTTGTTATTTTGCCACAATATTTGTCACTACTGTATTTGTCTTCCTTTCTTGCCAAGATACATTCATCTACAGCTTTATTCCTACATCAGTTTTGTTTTATATTGTGTATTAAAGTGGATAGCTATAGGTGAATGTACAATATTTGCTTTAATGAATAAATAAGAACCTACATTTTTGGAACAATGGGAGGTCTTGTATAAATGTGCATATCTTTAATTAAGAGTAGATTACTAGAAATAAATTTAGAAGTACAAGTGTCCAGATATGTTGTTGCAGCTTCACTCTTTGTGTATGTAGTAATGAGAAGGTGAAATATGCAATTAGAAGTACAAGAGAGGTAGATATAAAACTATGTTGACATCATTGATTTTTTAAATGTACGTGACAAGAGGCCAAAGTGTTTTGGGTCGTCTTTATTTAAATTTTGCTATTTATTCTTTTATATGCATATTTAATTATGTAAAAGTATATAATATCAACACAATTACAGAAAACTAACTTATTTCCTATCTTGTCTTGTGTGTATGTGTTCGGTTACTGTACAGTGTTTTGAATTTGCCCTTATCAGTTACCAAAGACATTTATATAAACGACACATTATATGAGCTGTATGTAACTGGCTGTATGTGCTGCACGAGTCTTTCTTTTCCTACACTTCTCTCAATAAAATAATATTAAAGCATAAAATTCTGATATTAGCAGATTTATTATGTATTCTGTAATAAAGGTCCTTTACATGTACCCTTCATAGGGCATTATTAAGTGATGGAATTTGAAACACTTTATACTGTAAAGCAAGTATGATGTACAGCCAGGTGTAATTTGACTGTTTACCCCTAAGTGCCATGTGTCTAATAAATGTACATGATTTTTGTGGAGTCTTACTTACGGCAACATTTGGGAACGAGTACCACTGACTCTTGAGATACGGTACCCATTGCCTCAAGATAACATAAATGTGGAAAAAAAAATGTCTACTTGTACCGCTAACCTTAATGAATTGATTCTAGAGTATCATTGCCTTTATTATTTAAGAATAGAGAACACCTTTGTAGTCTGCACAAGCCAAGATGAGGGAGCAGTGTTTTATAATTTTCTGATGTATGTGGTTATTACATCAAGGCAAAGTTTTGGTCAGGAATAAGATGAGTGAGTGGGTGAACCTTGAGAACCTTAGAGTTGAGGAAGTAAGCCTTGATATCCTGGAGGTTGAAGAGGTAAACATTTGACAGTCCTCTGGGTAATAGTGGGAACTTTAATGGCCTTGAAATTGAAATTGAAATAAGTTTATTGAGGTAAAATACACACAAAGGGATGAGGTAGCTCAAGCTATTCTCACCCTGTTAAGTGCATAGTCTTAATACATACATAGACACACATCACAATAAACATATTACCGAACATTCTGAGAAATGGCCTTGAAGGTAAGGAGATAAACAAGATTAGAGTCGTGTTGCCATGTTAGGCCTGCACTTTTGTAGCACCCAGTGACCCTTCCTCAAGGAAGCCATATATCTGATAAGTCAATAACATATGGTAAAAAAAAGACTTCTCAGCTCTTAACTTTTGTGCAATGGTGCATTTGATTTTCTCGAGCTAAAAATCGGTACCGATTGTGTTCACTTAATATGTGAATAGGCCCACATCAATATTGGGAGCCCTTTCAAATATACACAAACTCTTGCTCACGTGTATCTCTACTGAATGGTAGAAAGAAAAGTCTACCTTCTAGCAGGTCGGCGTTCAATCCCCGAACGTCTTAAGTGGTTGGGCACCATTCCTTCCCTCTGTCCTATCATTAATCCTTATCCTCGTATCCCTTCCAAGTGCTATATAGTTTAAGTGACTTGGTGCTTTCTCCTGATTAATTTCCTTACCTTATCTTTTGAATCAAATCACCCATGAGGGAATTTATTTGGAGAAGTAAGGTGTTATTAAAATATAGTGATGGTTCTTCATTTCAGCATTTCCACCTCTGAATCCCTCAACCCAGATATATAAACAAGAACATACAGAAAACATGTAAAAATAAACACATGCATCAGACACACAAATACATTCACATACAGTATGTACCTGGAGCATTTGTACAGTACTACAAATATACATATTGTATAAGTAGGCAGATTCACACTCTGTCTTTCCACACACACACACACACACAGTATTGATTTTTCCTGTCTTGTCATCCCCCCGTCTCTCGGGCAGTGTGTGTAGCCTTAAGAGAAGAAGCCCTGCATCAGTCTCGTCATCCGCACTTCACAGTAAGCCACGAACGGGTAAGTCTCGAACTCGTTCCTTTTTTTCTTTACTCTTTATACCTCTTTGGGCTGGACAGTAGAGCTACGGTCTCGCTTCACATAAGACGGCGTTCAATCCACGACCGTTCAAGAGGTCAGGCATCATACCTTTCTGTCTGTCCCATCCCAAATCTTTATCCTGATTCATTCCAAGTGCTATATAGTCATAATGGCTCTGCACTTTCTACTGATAATTACCTTCATTGTACCTCTTAGGTATAGGGAAGATTAGATTAGGTAATTCTCTCCAGGTGGCCTATTTTTTCCTCCAAATATGTCAGATATGACCTAAATAACCTGTTTACTGATTTCAACAGTTTAGCCACTTGCCCACGTTCTTAGCTAATGTGGCTTTTTAGAAGGTTGGCTGCTATTACAGTGATTGTAACTTTAACTTGTATGATACATTTCTGCATCAATTAGCATTCATGAATCTCTTCAAATTTTTTTCAAGCCTGCTGTGTACAGTACTGCATTTTTCCCCACAAAGTATAATTTTGCTGCAACATTATCTTGCAATCATCATAACATGCTCAACATTTCAATTACCAACGTGAATCGTGTCCCCAGGTCAGAGAAGATTGGCCGTGGCTCCTGAGATTGGGTGCGAGAGACAGGACGACCTTTTTTCCACAAATGTTTGTGAATCGGGTCAAGTCCTTGCCAGTGATGCATGATGCTCTTTCCCTGGCTTCCTCCCTCTACCACACCACCAAGGTCAGGACCTCCAACTGGCATATCTTTATCAGTATCAGTTTATGAAAGAGTGGAAATAAAGGACAGGATTTCTGTTGACATTTACTTGGTTTCCCATAGCTGGGAAGAGGAGAGCTGATAGGCTTATCAAGGTCCCCCCTTCCCCTAGGCCACCTAGTGACCATTCCCAGGATGCAACCCACAACAGTTGCCTAACTTCCAGGCACATATTTACTGCTAGTCAAATCAGGTTAAAGGAAAAATGCGCCAAACATTTCTCCTGTTTCAGGAATCGAACATAAGACTTAAGTTGTGAACAAGGCCGAGTCTAGAAGTAATGACATTCTACGGTAATGCTTGATTAAAAAAAAACAAGATGAACACTTGGAGTTCATGAGATAATGTCAGTTGTAAATATTAGTTCATAATGAGTACCACTCGAGTCCACTGCCATGGAGTGAGTGGTAAAGGAACATATCGGACTGAAATTCTGAGAGTAAATAAATCATTGAAGGTGTGAAGAAACTATGTACAAAAATCTGAATGGTCATGATTCGGTATAGGATTTTTGTGGAAGTGAGTCATGAGGGAAGTGAGAACCAGTGCTAATGACAGAGAAGTGGAAACCAAGCCTATTCATAATAAACACTGACTCGTGAATAATGGAATTATGGAGATGTACGTCAGGAATTCATTTACCGGTGACTGAAAATTACCAACTTCCCTGTTTAGTATAATAACTCTGTGGGGCCACAGCACTGGCTTTCTTAAATAAAAAGAGAGGAGTTTGCTTTTTTGTCAGAATCTGTACTTCCTAGATAGCACACTTCCAGGAGAGTTGGGCACAGTCTAAATTCCATGAATGTATTTCTAGAGCTGAGGGTGGCACATCAGAAGAATGGGGAGAGCAAGTAAGGAAATTTAATAGAAAATGTGTCGAGGAACAAGAAAATTGGATGTGCAGCAAAGAGCATAAATATTTTCAAGTCTGCTTTGACAAATCTCCACCTGAGGGAAGTGAGAGGTGGAGAAAAAATAATGGGATGTAATAATAGGCAAACGGTTGTTGTTAAGGAAACTGTCAGGGGGGACCTGCCAGTTAAAGGTAAATGGAAGAATTGTAAAGAAAAAGAATAATGCCAGAAAATGTACAAGCACAAAGAAAGAATAAAGGGTTCTCATAGATGGCTACGGGTATCAGTAATGGAATTGCTCCGTGGTGATTAGTAAAATCAAGGTTAGGAGGCATGTGTACACTCACCTATTTGTGCTTGCGGGGGTTGAGCTTTGGCTCTTTGGTCCCGCCTCTCAACTGTCAATCAACTGGTGTACAGATTCCTAAGCCTACTGGGCTCTTATCATATCTACATTTAAAACTGTGTATGGAGTCAGCCTTCACCACATCACTGCCTAATGCATTCCATCCGTTAACTACTCTGACAGTATAGCAAACTTAGAGGAATAGCTCAGAAGAGGCAAGGACAGGAGATTGATCATGTACATAATGGGAAAAAGGAGAAATAGAAGTGGACTCTGATACTGCTCTTGAACCAGGATGTTGCTAAGCTTCCAGAAGGGTGAGTGTGACAAAAGGGTCAGATTAACAGATATCTGGCTTCCACTTCTGGATGATATATGGTGGTTCAGTGTTGAGCATTTGTGACCCTAATGTACAGTAGTTTGCAATCTCATTAGCAGTTGCAGATGAAGATGTATGTTGGGATGAATATGACTGGGACATATTCCATAAGAAGCTGGTTAAAGAGTAGATAAAACAAGGTACAGTAGCAACACTTTGGCATCCCGATGACGCTCTCAGTGTGGTGCATTCATTTTTGCATATCTTATTATTAAGTATAAACATTGCGAGTAAAAGAGTTGGGTTGTGTGCTCATCGGCAAGGCTTGGCCTAAATTCCGATGCGATGCAGATGGCCCGCCGGGCCAGCGAATGTGTTAAGACATGGGAGTATAATACTTGAACAAATGACACAACCATAGCTGTTGACAAGAAACTGATGCTGGTTATGCCTATTATGGAATTAACAATCTGGAGACATTACCAGAGAAGCAGCAGTAATCTAGGCGTTTCTTACAGGACAAGCAGTATGTGGGTGTAGCTGTGCAGGTGGCAGCGGTGGCTGTGGGGGCTACAGCCAGCAAAGCTTTATCTCTGGCCTCACCCTTGGTGGAGCAAGGGGGTAGATGGGCAGCCCTAGATGAATTGGCATGTAAAGGTCTTGACTGTGTTAAACAGGCAGTGCCAATCATCACTAAACCAACTAAAGAAGTAAGTAAACATTTATATGTGAAAAGAAAGCCAAGCAACTAATCTGAAAAGCAGGAAGGGTGGGTCTTATTGATAATATGACTGACACAAATATTTTATTAGTGACATGATCATGTTTCCCAAACAACCACAATATAATCTTTTTTTTTTTTGCTAGCTTTATTGATATATACTTTCTCTCTCTGTATTCTGATATGCCAGGGTCTCTGTCTCTCTTACTATCTCTATACACATTACCTATGTGTAGAGAGAGAGAGAGAGAGAGATAGTAAGTACAACTAAATGTCATTATGAACAAGATTATTTTCACTTACAACAATGTGTTCAGAATGCACAACATTCATGCTTCAAGCATATCACTAGTATCACTACATGTCAAGAAAATATAAAAAAATTATATTGCATCTCTTTTTAATGTGATCTGTAATAGCATATGAATTTCTGGGTTGGGATCGCTAGGTAGCTGCCCTGGGTTTAGCACACAGGGATACATAGGACAACTTGGCATGCTGAGGGAGACAAACACATCCCTTGTCCACTCCTCATGGCTAGGGCTCGTGGGGATAGACAACCAGCAGACCACCAAGGTCAACCACAGGTGAAAGAAATTTATAGATGTTTCCTTTCTTGGTGGTTGACCTCAACAGTAGATTGATCTTTGATTTCCAGCTATTATGAAAGGGTCAGCACAGTGTGTGCTTGTCCCTGGTGTGTTAAGTTTGTCAACGGGAGCCTTTGAATCTTCACTGTTCCCAGTGCGGTATGACGAGGGGGAACTACAGAGAGCATACATACATACATACTATACATACATACATACATAATAGCATAGCATACATACAGCATACTGTAATTTCATTACAGTATGCTTTTTTTAATTTGCTCATAATATTGCAATAAAATATATACATTTTAAAATAAAAAAATATCTTGAATAAAACAAAATGTGTGTAATTATATATACTGTATAAAAGTACAATATTTTAGTTATCTTTGGGGGAATAATTTAGCATTACCATTACCTGCATTGACCTAATTCATATTCCTGCACCAGATTGTGAGTATTACCCGCAATGTGGCACTCTCTGCCCTGGCTGGTGTTAACACCTCGGTGCCTCCACCCACCATCGGAGCCGCCCTTGCCTCTCGTACCACTCGAATGGTAAGATTCACTATTTTTAATGTCATTTACTGTCTATTTTTCAACGTGTGAAAAATTCATCTTGTGAATTGCTTGAAACTCGCACTGTATCTAGTGCTACCCAATTCCTCAATATGTGTACCTATGCTATACAACTTTACCAATGTAATCATTGCTGTTATCTTATACTGTATCATGTTATACACATAGTTTACCACATTATACCCTGCAATAATCCTCAAATTATGCTACAATGTACCTGTGGATAACCCTTAAATTTACTTTAATGTACAGGCACCTACCTTTTTTTTCTGTCAAATTTCTTATACCATATATTTTTTTTATACTTTCTTACAATGTACCTATAATTTTTTTTTAATTTTGCCAAAAATTACTGTCTTAAAATTGTGTTAAATTAACCACTGCACTGCGCAACAGCACCTCAGGGATCTTATAGGTATAGCGTATGATTCAAAACTCCTGCGGCTACATGGGGTTCACATCAGCGTCCTCAGGGTTCTTGTAAACAGACGCCATTTTTTTAAAAACGTGGGCAACATTCCCAGGTGTGAGAGCCTCAGTACTGAGTGAGCAACCAAGGCTGTCTCACGCAGCATGAGCTCACAGCACTGCTGTTCAGCCTGTGACCACAGCATCGCCTAATGAATGTCAAAATATATACTGTATGTTACTGGTATTATTTAGCCATGATAGTATTACAGAAGAACCTGAGTGTCATAATGACTGTGTACAATATTCAAATATCAGTGAAACAATGCTGTTCAAGATGTTCACAGCGCTAGCCACAGCACTATTTCGACCATCTAGGAACCTTCAAACGACTTATTATGTTCCTTTACAACATAAGCTCATGGTCAATTATTCATTTACATGATTTAGTGACCAGGAATTGTGATAATAGCAGGATTGTAGTGATAATTAGCGCTGTGCGTAGTATTGTGGGAGAAGGAATTTTGGTGAGGGAGGGAGGAAATTGAGGTAGCATCACTGTGTGTGGCAGCCACTCTTGTTTTTCTCACCATACTAGCTTAGTGGTTTGCTATGGTGAACACAAATGTACATGGATATATACAATGTGTGTATATAGTGTAATAACAGCAACAGGAATATGTTGGGATGAGCCATTTTGGTGAGGGAGGTGGCATTGTACTTGTAGCATCGTCGTCTGCTGTGTGACTTGTCGTGCAGTGTATGGTGGCCACTGTACTGTTTGGACATGATACCAGCTTAGTTGTATAGTTATGGCGAATAAAACATGTAGACACGTATATACGTGTGTAAATAGTGTAATAAAAACAATAACAGTATGGTGGGAGGAGGAATGTTGGTAAGTAAAGTGTTGGAGGAGTGAGAAAGGGCTGACTGGGTGTGGCAGCTCATATTCGCTGAGTTCTGAGTGTGTTGATGGGGAATGTATATAGTGTGTAAATATGTTGTAAATATACATAAATGAACATGAAACATTGGAAATATGAGCATTATATGTGCACACATTTAACCCAGTGTCTTGAGACAGTATGGATGTTCTACTGCCATAATATTGTGTACATGTTCATTATACATAGGATTGGCAAGAAAAAACAAAACAAATGTATTTGGAAATGTACGCAAAAAATGAACAAAAAATTATTTGTGGCAGCTTGCGCATGTCGAAGTTGGCGCGCGACTGGCTCCAGGAGTCTATGCCATGGGCGACGACCAAATCGTGATGTCACACGTCATTTTCCGGACCCTATATGCCATATTTGGGTGCCATATTTGGAGCCCGAACAGCACAGTGGTTAAAGATATGCCCAAAACGCTATGCGTGCTAGTGGCTTTACAAGAAAGTAAAACTTCATTGCTCTGTACTCTCATAAACTCTATGTACCTTCTTGTATATAAATAAATAAATAAATAAAGTGTGTAACCAATACTGTATGACCGAATGTACTAATAATCCACAGCGACTTCAGGCATGATTAGAACTTTTAAGGAAAATCTTCAGGGGAGGAAAATTTCCTTGCTTTTGAGTGCTGGAATATTGCTGGAAGGGCAAGTGCTGTCAACAGCAATATACAATTTTTTTGTTGCAATAGTAGCATTGGCACATGGCATTAGGCTATTTTTTCCACTATTATCCCAGCAGGACTGTGTTTTTTTATTTTCTGGTTTGGATGCTGGGGCTGCAAGGACCTCCTACTGATTTAAATGTTCAATAAAATCAGGATTGTGTATTCCTGCTGAATCACCCAGAGGTACTGGTTGGATTTCATTTGCAAGGTTATCCAATGCACGGGACGAGGAAAGTAAGGCTGGTAGCACAATCTGGAAGGCTATGTGAACAAGGATGCCAAGTCAGGAAGGGTCGCTTCTTCCCACTCAAGAGTTATTTATACTTTCTGCAGTTGAAGATTTGTTAATTACTCAACATGTCCTCTCTGATAATACATCACATTTTGACATGTAAATCCCCAACTGCTAAAATATACTGTACTATAAATCATAAGTGGGTTGCAAAATTCATGGTCTGTCCCATTTTCTATTCACGAGTTCTCGATTAGGTTAGGTTATGTTCAGGCAATTTAGTACATAATTTTTGTGATGTTATGACAACTCAAGAGGATGGGCTGAATTACTAGCTTTTAGAGGAACCTTAGTTTTATAGCACTATCCTGTTGAATATTTAAAATATTAATACTGAACTGTATATATATTCTTGATAAATTTACAGATGTGGTGTGTGGCCGAGAGCAAAGGAGGTCGTGTGGCACTGAGCACGGCAGGCAGTCTTCTGGACACAGCTCATATATATCTAGACACTTATCTACCTCCTGCCAAAGTTGATCTTTATAATTCAGGTGCAATGATCAATGTTTGTGGTGTGACACTTGTCTCTTATCAGTCATTGCAAGACTCCCTTATCTTGAAATCTGTGCTTTCTCTTTCATTAACACACTACTTCCTGTACTATTAACAGACTTTCCCTCTGTCTACCACCTCCACTAATACCCTTCCCCTCCCTCTACCTTCTCCACTTATACCCTTCCCCTCTCTCTACTTCCTCCACTAATATACTTCCCCTCTCTACTTCCTCCACTAATATACTTCCCCTTTCTACCTCCTTCACTGATACCCTTCCTCTCTCTACCTCCTTCACTGATACCCTTCCTCTCTCTACCTCCTCCACTAATATTCTTCTCCTCTCTCTCTACCGTCTTTGCTAATACCCTTCCCCGCTCTACCTCCTCCACTAATATCCTTCCCCTCTCTACCTCCTCTACTAATATCCTTCCCCTCTCTACCTCCTCCACTAATATCCCCCCCCTCTCTGCTAATATCCTTCCCCTCTCTCTCTACCTCCTCCACTAATATCCTTCCCCCCTCTCTGCTAATATCCTTCCCCTCTCCCTGCTAATATCCTTCCCCTCTCCCTGCTAATATCCTTCCCCTCTCCCTGCTAATATCCTTCCCCTCTCCCTGCTAATATCCTTCCCCTCTCTCTCTACCTCCTCCACTAATATACTTTCCCCTCACTCTGCCTACTCCAACCATTACTTTCTATTGTACAAGCTTGTTTAGGGATTTATCACTGGCTTTCTTATGTAATTAAAACATTAAATATTTTGTAAAAAATCTCTATATGATAATCTGTACTGTATAACAGACTACTCCCACACTCAAAGTTTTGTGTATTCCGCAGATGGCCAAGACGGGCCACTTGGAGTGAAGATGGTAGCACTGAGCAATAAGACACGTCGTCGTTTCAAACGGTGTGTCCACACTCGCCTCAATGTCAACTGTAACCAAGACCTGGATGATGATGATGATATTATCATCACTTCTGGCCACTTGGTCAGTGTCTCTCACGTTGTTCTGTGTATGCTTTTATATATTTAAGATGAACTTGTTGAATATGACTAAAATATATTGTAAGGTAATTTTTGCCAAAATTACCACGAATCAATACTGGTATCACTTAACAGTAGCTCAACAGAAGTATGCTCATTGAATTCCCAAATTATTAGCTTGATTTGCTGTTCTAATTTAACCATAAAGCTATGATGCTTTACTGTATAAATCACAACATAATTCAGGGAATAGTAACAATATGCTGTAATTTCTGGAGCAAAGTTAAAGACGTTGCAATTTGACAGCTGGAGCTTGGACGACGCTCGCTGCTCAACTGGCACCATCACATGAGCCAGCTGCACTACACTCTGCTTGTGACAGGAATTAGCAAATAGACTCAGCACACTGGTGATGGACAGAGTAAACACAATGCACACTGCTGTTGTACATGGCATGGGCATAGTCCACACATTGGCTAAAGTTGGAGTGGGACAAGTGTTGATGATGGTTACAAGTGACAGGGCAGATTTAGTGATGGTGGGTGGGTTTCACATGGTGATTGATGTTGTGGGGAACACAGTGTGCTTCATGAATAAGGCAGTGGCAAGAGGTGTGGAACTGGCTCACATTATAGTAATAAATGGAAGGTATCTATCTCAAAGGGTAAGGAAGGATCGATTGGATGTTGTGTGTGCTGTGACGGTAATGGGAGATAAAATGATACAGTGCAGGATGATGGAAGTGGCAGACATGGCAGGCACTGTATTGGCAGGTGGAATGGGCATAGCTCATGAAGTAGTGATGAAAAGCAAAGGCGTGGCACACAGCTTTACATCCAGAAGCAGGAAGACAATAAAACAGATAGCAAGCTTCATTCACCCTACCGTCACCAGTTTAGCTCTCTTTGAATATGCTCATCTGAGAGCTGTTATTGCTCATTTGAAAACACAGCAGCAAGGAGTGATCGACCAAGTTGCTCTTGGGTATGCATGGGTTATCCCAGAAGTGAGGGCATGGCTGGCCTCTCTCATTCATCTCCATTTATCTTCCAATCACAAGGTGAGTTTATTGATAATTGCTCTTGCTAACTTAGTTTTTGTTAACAATTTTTATTTTTTGTTCACAACAATTGTCTCCAACTGATATACTGTACTATAATTTGCAAGAGGCACTAATTGTAATGTATAAAATAAGGTGAATTTTATATTTAAATGTTCTAAACAAGGTTAATGTTTTTGGTCATTCAAAGAATGATGGTGAATCCAGATGTCTAACAGATGTAGCAAAAGATTCCATAAGGAATGATGCTGAATTTACAAACACCCAAAAATTAAAAGAATAAAAGTTGAGAGTGAGTGAGTTTTTTGATGTCTATAGAAGGGGAAATTGTTAGTGAATTTTGAACAAGAGATTTAATTAATGACAAAACTCTTTGGATATGAATCATAAGGTTTGTGGTACTGAAAAAACTGGTAGGAGAGAGGAAGTAGCAAGAACATTTAGTAAGCAAAATGATAATTGTAGTGGATACGAGTAGAGGGAAAGTGACTAGTAAGTAATCATCAAAAGGTGCCAAGCCCAGAAAACTATAAAGAGCCTCCTCGCTTGAAGGCAGTACTCATGAGCGGGGTCGTCCACTTTCTCCAAAGATCTTTGCTTCATCTGTGACTTTGATGTAATTCAGATATCATCCATGTCATTAATGTATACAATGTTAAGAAAGGTTTTGATTCTAAAATGGAACCATACAGTACTTTGATCAAGACATTTTTCCAGGCTGGTTTCTTAATCCACATGCATGTAATTTGTGGGACAGTGCTAAATGTGGTGCATAGAATGTATATCAGGATAGCAATTATTAGAGTACAGAAAATAACCGAGAAATTGGTCAGTAGTGAACAAAGTGGGTTATGTGGTTGAAAAGGTTGTGTAATCACCTTTTCTAATTTAGACAGTTAGTAGACAAAGCATGTGAGAGATTATAAAATGTATTTAGGCTTCATGGCTTTGCAGAAAACATGTAAGTGATTGGAGGAACTTTTGAAGTGATTAGTATTGATGGAATTGGTAGACTGTTGTTAAGTGCTGTGGAGTTTTTAATTCAAGTAATGAAGCACGTTTAGGAGTTTATGGTGCAAGTAGGAGGATACTCAGCATTGCCTGGATGAAGGACGGGCTAACCTCCTTTGATTAGCAATGTCTCTCCCGAACCCAAATTTTTGTGGTTGTAGATTATCGTACATATTCACTACACATGATATCCACCTGGGCTATCACCATTTGATAACAAAAGTTTGGTTCTGACAAGGCCCAGGGTCCTACCAGAATCCAAATTACATTTGGAATCTGTTAAATTGTGAAGGCCAACCTGTGACCACACCCTGATTAGATTTTCCATCATGCCCTGTTTGGTTGAATTAAGGTTAGCCAGACACTTTTGAATCATTATTGTATGTTTATTGATTGGCTAAATATTAATTTAGTGGTATGCCAGAGTTGTGTAATGACTTCAAGGCTGTTTTGTGTGTAGATGGAGTGTGAAGAAGGTTGGGGTTACAGTTAATGCAATTAGAAAAAATTAAGAATAATGTATAAGCAAATTAATAGAAAGTTTTGTTGATGTATGCAAAAGGAGATGGCTTCAAGTGAACATGGACAATCGCACGAGTGAGGAGAAAGTGGCAAGCCATTACGACTATACTGTATAGCACTCGGAAGGGGTCAGGATAAGGATTTGGGACAGAGGGAAGGAATAGTGCCCAACCATGAGGATAGTTGGGATTGAATGCCTATCTGCATGAAGCGAGACCATCGCTCTACCTTCCAGTTTGAGTGGTTGGACGTTTGAGAAGAGTACAGAGATAGCTTGGTCATGAATCCTTATGCATTGCACAAGCTTTATTAATACATGACTAATGAAAACAATGAATAACACTTGAATAATTTGTCATGCAAATGCAATGTGACAGTGGTATTGTATTATAGAATTGACTTACACAAGCTTTTTGTTTTCAGGTACATGAAGAGTGATTTTTCCAGGATAAAGTTGCAGATGCACCAGTGCAGGTGGTGGATGTGTTGCAATAGGGACCTTGAAAATGGACATTTTCTCTCACCTGATTAACATTCGTCAAGTACAGATACTTTGTTGTTCCCTCTACTTTACATTTGTATTAGCCTTATTCTTTAAGCTATTCAAAGTAATAGTGTGAGATGCATGTAACAAATGTTTTAAGATTATTTAAGTGTTTTAGGGTGCAATGTGAACACAAGGGTAACGGGAGTAGAATGTGAAAAGATCAGTCAAGTACTGTATAACAAATATGATGATAATTTATAAAAATTGTTAAGGAAAGTAAGCACAGCTGAGAGACTGGTGGATGGGTAAATGGGAATGATAATCATTAGAATGGGAAGTCAACAGTTGAATGTTGAATGTCCTTGTTGAATGTCCCGACATCCAGGACGAGCGTGTCTTGCTTTCAGACTGTACTTGGCAGTCGCATATCTCTCGATAGAATTCTTGGCGAATTGGATACTTATCGTTCGACTTGCACGTTTCTGTTCTCGTATTGGCATCCTTGGTGATATTTAGCACCCTCCGATTATTCCGCACATTTGATGTTGCTACATAGCCTTCCCGGTTTGGTGCCTTCTTGATAATTACTTGTGAAATCGGCTCCAATACACAGCATGCAGAACATGAACCTTAGTCCTGGCTTTGTTGCAGTCAACTGTTCCCTTTCACAGTACAGGTGCATACTTGCTCTAACCGTCCTAACTAATGTGATCTGACTTTGTAGGAAAGTGACCTTATAGGGAGCAAAATTCTTTCATCACTAGATTAATCTTCATCAGTTTTCTTTAATTTTACATTTCTATTTATACCCTTTTCCTTCACTGTTCCAGTTTCTCTCTTCTTGCCTTTTTGTTCTTTTCATCATATCTTTATTAATTCATCTGTTATTCTGTCTTTCTATTTCATAACGTGCCATTTTCATTTCTTCATTTTCTGATGTGCTGTATCACAGGTCACTATCTCTCATGCCCCCCCCCCATCCATTTAAATAGTTATTCATTATCTTAAATTAGGAAATGAATACTAGTATTACATTTATTGAATATATTTATATATATATATAATCATAAAATATATCAATTTCATTTTAACAAAAATTGGATATTATACATCTACAGAGAAGTAAAGAAAACTTTGGCAATATAAAAATAAGAATGTTTGGTAGAATCACAACAAAGTTTTGAAAAGTCTGCAATTGGGTCACATCACCTGGTGATTCTCCAGGTACTAGGAGGGCTCACCAAAAATCAAATGGTGATGGGTGAAAAACTATAAAATGGGGACACTACTTACCCCAATAAATTTTGAAATTATATAAATTTCAGATTGGAATAGCAAAATGAACTGGCCTTTGTTACCAACGACAAGTCCCAGTACATGTGAACATGGACCTTTGCTACTTTACAAATTCAAATTACTTGCATGCATGTCCGACCGACGTAAACCCAGTTACTATTGGGTCTCGACGTTCCTCAAGCACCAAGACTGACTAGATTTACAACCAAATGTGCCAGATCCCACTTATACCTGGCATTAGTAAAGTCCACAAAAAAAATTACTTTAATGTTCACTAAATTGCTTTTATTGATACTAAGCTGACATTTTGCCTTACCTTTCATAAACATTGTTCACCAATTAAGTATGACATTTCCCTACCCTATGGAAGTGGGAAAATATAGCAATGATAATATATGTTAATACAACCATTCATCACAAACAATAGTTCCTTCACAAAAGTACGAACCAAAAATAAAATGTTCATGTTACATTGGTACCTTATCACAATGCTGATGTTATATCACATGGAAACCCATTGTATATAATGGGATCTAATTATGCAAACATTTGAAGCTACTAAAATATAAATGAAAGAACTAATATTCAAGCAGGTTTGAAGATTTCCTCAGAACAATAAAAATCACCCCATAAAGATGACAAGCTATTAGTAGACACAAATCATAATCTTGCTTATAATTAGCTGCTGCTTTCATGTGAAGTGGGAATTTTAACCTGGATTCTGCAGAACCAAAGACTTGTATGAACTTTGAAAAAGAGGGGGATGGTGGAGTGGGGTTACCTTGAGGTGCTTCCGGGGCTTAGCGTCCCCGCGGCCCGGTCGTCGACCAGGCCTCCTGGTTGCCGGATTACCGAGGATTTTCTTTGAAAGTCATACATCTGCCATTAAAGTTTCAAACTAGTGTAATTTGCAGAAAATGTCGTTTCAAGAATATTATACATATCACATTTACCGCATGCAAAAGTACCATAAATACAAAAGTTCTCAAGCTCGGTTCCAAGAGGAAGTTTGTCCACAGGAAAGTAAATACCACAGATGACAGGTTAAAAACCACTTGCAAAACTGACTTTTGGTTACTTTCCTAGCAATACAGAAAACATTAAAATTAGAATTAATAACGCAACTGTCTGAGAGTGTGATACATTATTTCCTTGCTCAAATACATGTAATGCATTCAACATAACCCAAATCATGGCATTAGGCCTTACCCTAGGAATGTTTAACAGTACCCAAGTGAAGGAAACTGTTATAGCTGGTTAATGCTATCATTGTATCCAAAATGCTTTACTACACACAGTTAATAGGTGTATGAACATTAATATCAGTCAAAATTCCCAAGTTCAGTACATAACTGTTAAGTCATGCTTTTTAAGCAGTGGCCAATTATAAAGGGAATTTGGCTTATTTTACTTTTCAATAATACTTTCTAATGCATTCACAAATACAGTCAGTTAGGAGTGTCAGTCAGATACAGTCATTTGTGAGTTTTGATGCAAAATATAAAAAGAAATAACTTATCCTCATTTACCCTACATAGCCCAATTATTCGTCTTAGCCACAACAAAATTCAACCAATACAACAACCCAAGTAATCTTTCAAACAAGTAAATTTCTTAGCATTTCTAAAATTTGCCACAAAGTTATAAGAAAGAATGTGACAATCCTTGGTTACTAGGGCAACTTGGACGGTTCTGCTTAAAAAGCAAGAAATGTAAATTTTAAGTGTACAGTAATTGTTAATCTCTAGCAAGCTAACTTGTGCAAAATATTTTTTGACATTTATTTCAGCACAAATTGGCACGAGGTTCACCTGTACATGTACAATTTAATGATGAATTAATTATTCATTAGTCCCACAGTTATTGAGATCTTTACAATTACAGTATAGAAAACAGCCTTCCTACAAATCCTTATTAATTTTATGTTTCTATTAAATACATGAATCCTTTTATACTTAAATTTACAATATGTTTAATATTTACCAAAGGTTTTCAGATGTCTAAAATACAAATTTCCTTTTATAATTGATATTAAAAGCAAGAACCCTAAATTATATAACTGATACCAATAACCAACAAGGTACGAGTTGGTTATACCATTTGCCAGATACAAGGTATATGGCAAATGAACAATTACAGTGCCTGCATGAAGTATTTACTAGAAATTGCTTTTATGTCTACTTAAACACACTTCATACAAGAGCCCCGAAGACAAACCAACAGTGATAGGTTGCATAATGTGTAACACTACAACTGAATTCCTGTATGGACAATAAATATCTAGAAGCCAGTATAAATTTGCATTAATCATTACCCAAAGCATTATACTGAACTTGGCAATTTCAGTGAAAAATATAAAATATCAACCCCTGATGTCTGTCAAGTATTTATACATTAAAGTTTAATTATCACCACCAGAAGTTCTTTCCTCTATATGTGAATTTACCAGAATAATACATTTTCTCGTGTTAACGATTAAAATGTTTGGCACTAGGTAACTGCCAAAACTTCCCTAGCCACAATCCCAGTCCTCAAAAATAAGCTAAGAACAAAATATTCTCAGAAGTGTATTATAAGTTCATTAACATGCTGGGACCCTTCAAAATATATAAACATAACTTATACACAAATGGAAGTTCAATCTTGCTCGTGTACATGTCCAAGAGAATACACAAACCTTAGTGAAAGATGCATTTGTTGTTATAGTGTATATTTCTAGTGTTATGAATCTTAAGGATGGTGTAAGTATAACCTGAAGCACTTGTGTTGTAGTCTGTTTCTCACTGACATGCTAAAAAGTCAGAAACAAACCAAAGCCCAGGTAACATTTCTTATATTAGGATCAGAAGCTAAATTCTAGATACATTTTTTCTGGACTTCAGTGTCATGGCTTTTGTTAAATCTATCCTTGTATTCCTCATAATATACAAATAGTTCCCAAATTCTCACAGCCACAACACCTACATGCACATCTCTCTCTCTCTCTCACACACACACACACACACACACACGCACGCTTGAATGTTGGCACTCTTATCACACTTCTACTGTTCACAGTGCTTCAGGCACACACCTGGCACCAAACAAAATTTTGTATCAAGACAAACTTTAATACATACACATTGGTGGTAATCCGAGACAAATGGTGTTATATAGCTTGCAGGGTAAAGTGGTCAGCAGAAAATGTTGATATACTTCAGGATAAATCAAGAGAAGTCTCACCTTCATTGGGATTTCTTGGTAGCAGCATCGTAGGAAGGTGGTGCCTCGGACTGTGGGTGGAAACATGAATAGCGTGCTACCAATATATTTGTTGACTTGTTCTAGTATGGACTTATTATACAACCTTATCCTAGTTAGCATTAGCAATAGTGAACTGGAGTGTACATACAAATATACTACATATAAACATGCATTCATCATAACCACCAACACCACACAAAAAAAGGTATAAAAAATATATCACCGATTCATTACTGGAACGTACATATCATTTACCTTGTATAGCATCACAGACAAACAAGTACCACCACAAAACAGACATCCACAGTAGCACCGCTTCACAAAACATAACAATGGTCCTCAAACTGTCATATACAGTACAGATAAGTTCACTTCCTGTTTGCAAACTACCTGTATATCCTCCCAGCATTGACCATACGCTGCACCCTGTGTGTTATTCCCACTCATTCCTGCTCCCTTATGCACACTCCCTATATCCTCTCAATTTCTTCAGGTTCCTCCTCCCATCCTTGAATTCCCTTAATACATAGTACTTTATTTACTGGTCTACCATTATCCATTCGATTAGCATGCCCAAATTGTCATGATATGCTTTCTCTAAACTTTCAGTTTATTGACTTTTTGCACTAAACACTACTGTATTTCTAACATTTTCATGCCTTATAATCTTACACCACACATGCTCCTCAGATTATCCATTTCTACTATTTATACTATTCTTTATTTTCTCACATTCATAACACACACACACCACTGGCTGGCACCCCATGTAGCCAGAGGGCTGCATAAACTAACTTATTTTTTCTAATCTGGGAATTCATAACACCAGCCACTTCTCTTTAAAACTTACCAAATCTAGCACTTCACAATTCACATTTGTTAGGTTAACAACAAATTTGGTGTCAAAATGTTTGTAAATGAATTCTCTTGAGTATAGAGGCAAAAAAACTTTTGTATTTATAGTAAATTATGAGAAAGATTAATAAATATACAAATGTTTATTCGCAAGTCGGCCACATGGGCGAGCAGGAAGCTCTGGTCGGACCATTCATGCCCTAGATATGATCTCTCCACACAATAATGGGAAATTTCTAAAGTTTTTGAACTAGTTGATGAGAATAGAACAGCTTGGGAACTGAAAACCGAAAATTAGCAGTCGGATGATATGTTTTAGCATCACTGAAACATTATGAGAATAGCTTTTAATCTCCACCTATAACTAGATAAACAAATGCATGCATAATACATTTTACACACATCTCCATAATTTTTTTTTAGAGATTCTGATAACTGAAAGAGTAATACTTACATATGCTGGTGGGGGCACATAGGCATACTGAGGGTTGCTGGGGTCATAGTAAGCACTCTGGGCTGCCTCTTGAGCCTTAGCATCTGGCCCAAACAAGAGACAGTATTAGCAATGTGTTTTACAATATCAACATGCAAGCTGAAACCAATTTCTAAACTTGTTAAAATCACAAGGACAACAACACACTGTACTACAAACATGGCCCCCCCCCCCCACTCACAATGACATAATGGGCCTCCCACTTGTGTATAACATTTATGCGACACTTTTTTGTAATTCTAATCAATAACATCCTTGGTATTTACTACAATTTGATATACAAAATAAATTTAAATAGTCAGACCTAATGCACACCAAATAAGGATATGTGAAAACTCAACAAAGGCATGGGAAGAATTTGAAGGGAAGTGACTATATAAACTGACCAAGTTAAGACGTGTCAATTTGGGACAGTTGAATAGGTTGTTGAAGTTTACACATTTGTGTGCATTATACTAGTATTTGGTTCCCATGCAAGATGGCTTCTATATACACTCGACCATTTTCACACTTGCATCTGTCCAACCTATTCTTGATGCTTATGAAGATATTCACCTTAATGATGCAACTTGGCAGTGTGATCCATCTACCTATAACTATTAAATTTTCACACTATGAATTCTGACTAGATTTGATAATTTCAAAACTGAATATATGTCCTCTATCTTGCAATTACACACACTTGTTAAATGCCTTGCAAACTATCCTTGTAAGGAAGGTTCCTGATATTCAGGCTTAGCTTTCTACTAACTTGAATGTCTTCCAGGAAACTGATGTTCATTCTGTAGTATGGAATCCTAATTTGCACCATGCACCAAGTAAGGTCTTGCCAGAGCAAGGTCAAGTTCTAAAACACTTCTTGCTAGCAAAGCTGATACGAGAAAGGTACCACCAGTTCCTATGCCAGGCATATCCCACAACAAATATTTTAAGTTATGTGAGCATATCATATGGTAGGTATATGACTGGTGGTTTGTATGGGAGTGGTAGTAGTATGGGTGTAGGATTGATGACGAGAGCTATTTATTTGTGGGCGACAGGCTTCCCTGTGGCCAAATTCATTATTTTTGTTCTTGTTCCAACAGCTTATCCCATATTAGTGAGTGTACCTATCATCATAAAGAGATATACAAATACATATCAAGCTATTGTACTAACAAATCAGAAGAAAACTTAGAAATGCATGGCTACCAACCAGCAGCAGAGAGGCCAGTGGCTCCAGTGCCAGTGGGGTAGCCGTGATGGCCACCTATTCCAGGGTATGGTGGAGGAGCCTCGTACATGAACACACCATCAGCTGAAATTTTTTTTCTTATTTAATATCTTGCATCTATATACAGTATATAAAAAATAAAACAGGTCTACACATATCTAACATTAGCTCTCATAATAACATACTGTATATACCTATGGTGTTTAATTTGTAACAAATATATTTACACATTTTCTCATACTTTTTAAAAGTAAGTAAGTAATTATCAAAAGAAGGCACCAAACCGGGAAGGCTATGTAGCACCATCAAATACGCAAAATAATCAGAGGGCGCTAAATATCACCAAGGATGCCATACTTTTTAAAAGAGGAGACAATGCAACACACCTGGTGGGCGTTCAGGGAAGGTGTTGACAGGTGGAACCCATCCGTAGTAGCCACCTGCTGGAGGAGCATAGGCAGGGGGTGGAGCCTGCGCCCAAGTGGCAGCTGGGGGTGTGTACGGTGGAGGTGCGTCACGATAACTGGCCTCAGTATTGCGGGTTACTGTTGTGGCATGTTTAATAAGCATGAGTCCAGTTGGATTGTTGAAAAAATAAAATGAGTTATTTCTACAATGTTTTTATTTTGGAGTGTAAGGAAGTGCAACTTACTGTTCAGTCCACCAGTAGCTCATGGATCAGTGGTACTACGAGACCTACCAAAAACCACGATAAAAATCTGGGTCTAAGAGATGAAAGAAACATTAGAATAAAAATGTTGACCCCCCAAAAATGTAGGAAAATGCTCCAAACACACGAAAGGGAAAAAAAGATAGAAAATAAAATTAAGAAAGCAGGACAAACAATTGTTAGCAACTGTTAAGTAGGCAACAGTCCAAGTCACCCGGGGTCCTGATCTGCCACACTCCTCACACGAGAGCCTGGTCCTGGTGGTAGGTTTGTTCGTTTGCAGTCGTCTCCTTTTCTGGCAAAGAATGAGACTGCGCCTTCCGGAAGGAGGCTTGGGTTGTTGATGCTTGGTTGGTTCGGCTGGGGGTGCATCATGTGTTGTCCCCTGTTGCGGCTCTTCGCAACCTGCGCGCCACGGCCTTGGTAGCTGGGGATGCACTTTGGGTTGACCCGGTTTCCCTCCTTTCCTGTTCCAGGGCTGGGATCTTCCAGGTCGTCCTCAGGGTTATTCGGTCCTGCCAGCCTGTGGTCTATTCTCGTGCCCATGAAGTATGTTCGTAAGATTGCTGCTTTGGCTGCTGTCTTCGTTAACATGTCTTGGACTGACATTTGGGCACGGGGGTTTTGGAGGTCGAACAGGGTCCTAGCTGCTCGCTACCTGGGTCAATGTTCCTGGCCCTGGGAGGGCATATGTTGCATTGGGTCGGCGGTTGCAGCCAGTCGTTTCGACTTCGAGTTGAGGAGCGAGTAGCAACCACCTGCGGGTTAAGTCCCTCTTGTTTATTCCTTTGGTTAAGTAGCTCCGGGGGAGAAAACCTAGCATTCAATGTAATGAAATGCCATTTTTCTGGGCGAGACCCGGAGGCTCCCCAGCATCCCTCCCTCCCTCCAGTCGGCATTTTTTTCGCGTTTTGACATACAGCCTTACAACTAGGAGTGTGGATAGCTGGCTCAGAATTCTGGGGCTCCCCCTTTTCCCTACCAGGACAGCGTCATGGTGGCGTTTGCCACACGATTGTGACGTCAAGCTCATTTGCTCGTTTTTTGTTTGGGGTTATCCAACAGTTCGTCTTTCTCTAGCAATTTTGTTTAACCAGATAGGGTTTGTTTTGGGGCACTTATCTTTCTGGGTGTCGGACCCGGTCGATGGCAGACATAGAATGCTTCCAACCACATAGAGGTTTCTATAGCCCATTGCTCCTTGTGCCTCTCTGAGGAAGCTAGGGTCTTGCTCGTGGACTCCAGTAGGCCTAGAACTCCATTTGCTTTGACCGATGCTAGGCTCTAATAAATACATACGAGCCCGGATAGCTACAGAGAGCCGAAGGGGCTCCCCCCCCCCCCACAGAAAATGGCATCAAATATGTTCCTGTAACACCCATACAAAGTGGATTTGGGAGAAAGCACCAGGGCACCCCAAGCAACTCCATCACCAGGGTAAGCAAGTAAGCTGAAGCCAGCAAGATCCCCATCTTGAGAATAGCAACATCTTCAGCAGCAGAGGTGAGAGGACAATAATGGGGGAACTACCATGCAGATGAAGAATCCCTGCAAAAGCTCCTGAGGAATGCTGCTAACAAGGAAACCAGGCTCTAAACTGTATGGAGAAGGTAAAACAACTCGACCAGTAAAGATGTACAACACCGATATTGGACCATTCAGCTGCTCTTATTGACAAAGAAATTATGGAAGCTCCTCACAGAAGGAGACCAAAGAAATACCAATGGCCAAACACTGAAATTTATTAGACAGCAGTGTAAACTGAGCTCTGGATAACAAGTCAAGAAATTTGAAAATACAGTAATGGGAAGAAAATTACCGAAGCTTAAAAACTGTGGGAGAACAAGTGGAAGTACATTCAAAGTACAGTACAACATAATATAAACTTCAAAGTTAATTTTCACATCCTGCTGAAGCAGAGTTACTCACCCATTGATGCCACTTTCAGCATTGCCTGGCCAAACTCAATTGCTCCACCATGTTTAAATGTCAACTTGAACTTTGCTTGCCCGTTCCAACCACCATTGGGCTGCGAGGTCACTGTCCCTTTGATGTAGTTAGCACCAAATACAGGTTGCTCTAACTCCACCTGTAATTGTAATGTAGATTGGAAATACAGCAATTGACAACATTTTACACCATTACAGCATTTTTGGACACGGAAGAGTACTTCACAACTCTCCTTTGAATGTGCGACAACACAATAATAAAAATTTATATATATTATTTAAATTTGTGATACAATTTAAATATTTAAGACATTAGTAAAAAATTGGGAAACAAGTATAACTACTGAGAAGTATAGCTACACTACTGTAACTGTATTGCCCATGTTTTTATACAATTAACTGGGCTTCATTTGGTAAGCTTAGATTAACAGATGTTCAGGATAAGGTAATGGCATGCGCATTGCAGAACGATATTGCATTTTATTTGCACAGACGTGGTTTTAAATTTCAGGGAAAACAACTAGAAAAAGGAGTGTGTGTGTGTGTGTGTTTATCTCTCAAAAAGTTTAGACAAATATCAATGATGAAAATCAAGTGCTGAAATACACTCCACAGAAAAATTACTGGAGTAAAATTGAAATTACCAGAGTAGATGAAAAATAGAAAATCGGACATTTTCATTGCTAAACAGAGCTTGACTGTGCTCATGTTTTATGATATACTAATAGGGATTTTCAAAATTAAAACCTTTGCATCGTATTTCTTATGGAAAAGAAGAGAGAATATTAGACTTGAAAAGTGAAAAGAACTGCAGAGAAGACAAAATATGCTTTTAAAAGAGTTTTGCATCTTAAGAGTGGGGACCCCAACCTATACTGGCAGGGAAATATTACAATGACAACAGTACGGTAGTACAATACACCTCTACACTACAACCTTGATGCACTATACACACTGCTGGTCTTGTTCTCCAACAATGACTACAACGGCCCTACAATGCCAAGTACAAATTAAGTCGTAATATCTGCTAATACAGACGCAAACTACTTTGTGTTATTCCTGAATTCATATTAACTTTATTTTATTTGGTAAGTTTTATAATCACAAACATGCCAAAAAAGGACAAATATTTGAAACACCAATTTATGTTTCAATTTGCATACTTTCTGTACTGTGGTTAAAACCCATTACAGCTATCAGTTAAATCCCTTGTACAATTTAAACCAATTTTTTGTCACGTCAGAGCAATCTAAAACAAAATGTCTAGGTTAGCTTAGTTCAGGAAACGGTGGTGTAATCATCAGAGTGAAGAGAAATTACAGGATAAGTAAGCAAGTAACTGTCACAAGAAGGCTGGGAAACTTGTGTAGCACAAATTACAGGCTGGTACAGTATAATGAATATAGGCTAGGGCAATTGAGCTGTATATTGAAGACTTGAACCCTATGTAGTTTTTTACTAATACTTACTGACTAGTTGACTTCCTCTAAATTTTATGAAACTGGCATGGTGTCCAGATAAATTTTTAGCAATTTATGTTCATATGAATGAGCCTCACAATAAACTACTATCAAATTTTATGAATGTTATTAGGACTATCGAAATTAGGAAAATGTTGCAGTCCCCGTGGCACAATGGTAATTCTCATTGTGCTTTGTGAGTGGATTTGGCCTGGATTTGTATCCTGGCCAGGGAGGATCGACTGGGTGCCAATTCTTAACTGTAACCCCTGTTTACCCAGCAGTGAATGGGTACCTGGCTGTTAAACAATTTGGCAGATTGTATTCCAGGGAAAATCAAGATTAAGGACCTGCCCGAAATCCTATGCATGTTAGTGGCTTTACAAGAATGTAAGAACTCGTATATACAAATAAGATAAAAAAATAAAGATAAAAACTATCAAGTACATAATCCTTAGCACTATTATCACTTTTGTAGGTTATATAAAAATTCTTTTTACATTTGAAGAGATGTTCTATTCCCCTCCTCTCATCCCTCTGTGTGTGTTAAGTCAAGCTTATACAGTGCAAGCAGTACAGTGACCAGGAACAGTGCCTCTCTTCCTGGTCACACACTAAAAACTTTAGTGATTTTTAGCTCTATTACATCTTGATACTTTTTTTCTGAAGGCTTTAACTAATTCAACTAAACTGCGGCCATGTTATTTTAGATGTTTCTCAATTTACTCAATTTAAATCGGGTGTTACATTATTACAATTATTTGACAGAAAGAACAAATTGCAAGACACTGTACCCCAGCTGTATATATTTTGCATACTGGTGGAAAGCTTTCAAACACTATAAAACACTAAGTCTGACAAGGACTAACACATGATCCAACCATGAACAAAATCATGATGCCTTACCTCAGACTTTTTTTTTTGTTTTGAGGCATGAAAAATGTAAATCGTGTATAAATATGAATGCTGTGGAACTGGGATAAACTAATTTTTGGTATTTGACTAAGCACAATAAAGCAAAATTTTTGTAACTAAATTAATGGCACAAATAGAAAACTTTTGTAATAAAGATGTATATACTGTACAGGTTTTGAAGTTATGAACATGATTTGAACTGGCAATAGAATTAGTCAGATCAAAGAAAAATGTCCAGTATACAGCTACAGAAACTTTAAATCTACGTATCCATAACATTTGACTTGCCAAAAGAATGAGCATGCAGCAAAACATCTTCACTTATCACTACTCCACCAACTTTTGATTTGTATCTAATAATTTAAAAGAATTCAATGACATGAACCAATAAAAACTATCACCAGCAGCATAAATTTGGAAAAGGTTCTGACCAACTGGATATGACTACATTACTTCAATTAGTTCATAAAAATATAGTACCCTAATGTCAGTACAGCAATGAAACTTTAATAGCACTGGTATGACTGGTACTTGTCTTGTTCTTTCTGTTGGAGAGGAGAAAAATTTCCAACTAAATAACCTCTTGCTCTACGCGATAAAATATCAAACTATCTGGGCTGTGTGTGTCTTTCAATGAGCCTAATGTGTTTACAGTACTGTACCATATCAACACCCGGCATGACACTGAAAACAAACCATTAACAGTGAGTATTCAATGACTTGCCAGGGACCATATCTTTTGTAAGATATGATACAGCTATCAAAACTTGTGATACTGTTCTACCATTTCCTCTATGTAATAAATCCCAAGTATGTGTACCAATTCTGACACCTAATCTGCTGTCAATAAGGTCTCCTGGACATTAAATATATTAATGTCATGTTCTCACACCAGTACATACTTGCATCATGAACATATGAATCTTGAAACCATTTAAAAGTAAAGAACTTTACTAAGTAGAACAGTAGCCAAGTAGAGTACAGTATTCAACACATTGCAATGTCTACTGATGAAAATATTGTGCAAAACAATTACTGTACTACCATGATCTGGATATGTCACAAGACAACAAATACAAAATTTTGGTTTACCAAGCACTGAAGTACTTTAAATACTCAATACTGTATACATATTTACAACTGGGTACATAGAAGACTCAAGCTTTACCAATAAATTAAATAAAATGCACACTGAAAAATTGATAATGAAGTATATTAGAAGGCAAAACTTAGCAGTACATAAAGCAAAAAGATTTACACATTGGGAAGAGATAATATTGAGAGGCTCGGTAGATTTCAACACTAATGCATTTTGATATAGATTCATTGTCGACAAATAGAAACAGTTTATCAAGTACCAGACAAATCTTGTGAATTTCAAAAGGGGATTTTAAATGGAGTACTGTAAAGTATGGTTATGTGAAAAGAATATTGCATTTAAATGCCTACAGTCTCAGAAGCAACGAATGTTACATTAGATACTTGAATGGTAACAAAAAATTAATCACAACAGAAGGACTAACTAGACTTATCCTGAAAATAATTCTCAACAGGGATAGGGAAAGACGAAAAATTAAATAGCTAAAAAGCAAAGTGAAAACCCATGCTATAGATGTGAAAATCATATACTGTACAGTGACACTGCTACTTACCCCCTTTAGTGAGAAGAAGGGCGCAGCAAATGACTGGAGACGATCCTTTGCATCTTTATTGTTGAATATGAAGCGATGTGATGTCAGGTAGAGACGGCCTGTTTTGGCTCCTTTCATCTCTGGAGGAAGCGCTCCTCCAAACTCCATTGTCACATTATCACAAAACAAAATTATGCTGTGGCAAAAACAAAACTTCTATTAACTTATGCCTCCAAACTTCAATTTCAAGCCCAAAAAAAAAACACCATCATATAACTAACCACTGGTAAGCATTGCATTTAGTTGCATGGATTACACTACTGTATATTATAGTTATTAACACACAATTCAGTTAGACAAAACTTATAATAATTATAATTATTTGTGTCAGGGGATAGGAAGCCAGAATGCCTGTACTACCAGGACCCTTAAAAAAAAAGTTGTGAAAACTAACAGGAAGCCTAACCTACGTGAAGTAAAATATTTATATTTAAGAAAAGCAAAGAAATCTATATTTATGCAGTATTGTAAACTATTTATATTACATACTGTGAAATTGTGCATGATCTTGTGTATACAGTATTGAAAAATTGGCCAGCAATAAATATGGTGAACTGTTGTATATTTCAAGTTTAGGATCATACTAAACCACCTGAAACAGTCCCCGTGGCATTTATTTTATTTATATTAAATATCTATACGCAACTAACACTTAACGAGCAAAATAGCCAATCGAGGTAATGCCAAAATACCATTTTTCCAAACCTGTGCATGTTCATGTCAATGTCTCTCTCAAAGTTTCAAAATTTATTGTGCAATTTATTTTGTAACATACAGTACTTAGCTACATTAATTTCAATGTTCAGTTGGTAAGTTCATCATATGTCCTGTAACGTTTAAACCATCGTCAAGTAAACCTAACAATGTTCAAATTATTTATTTAGGTTTTAAGAGCATATACCTCAATAACCATCTAATTAACCAATCTAAATACAAACTACAGAATAATCCATGTGTTTTATGACAATTATTGAAACCCATGATCTTCCCACTGAGCAATGCCTCAATACTCCTCACAAACAACATAACTGGCCACAAAGACATACAATGTTGCCTCCACTGTATTTCCTTTATTTCTCAACCGCCAATGCAGTTGACACACAAGACGAGTCCATTTTCCCTACCATGTTGGCTCGGGAGTCGGTGACACCTGTCCGTCTCCTAGCCCCACCCCCCCTTCCCCATCCCGGACCCCAACCATGCTACTCCACACACTCATCCCCCCTCCCCCCACACATGCCCAAACAAAAGTCAAATACTGTACAACATAAATCACACTGAAAACTGTCCTGGATCCTTATACTGCTGACGTTTGTCAAGTGCAGTGGAGACCAGTGAGGAGGGTCCACACACCTGCCCCCCACACCCGCTGCCAGTTCTGCCCCTCCCCCCCAACACCCGCCGCCAGTCCTGCCCCCACACCCGCCGCCAGTCCTGCCCCCCCCCCCCACCAACAGTCCTGCCCCTGCCCCTCCCCCCCTCACTCGCCAACAGTCCTGCCCCCCACACTCGCCAACAGTCCTGCCCCCCACACCTGCCACCCCTCAAACATGCTCCTCCACCACCAGGAGGAAGGGAAATGTAATTATCAGGAGAAAGCGCCAAGCCACCACGACTATAGCCCTAGGAAGGGATCAGGATAAGGACATAGGACGGGACGGCGGGAAGGAATGGTGCCCCAACCACTTAGGACGGTCGCAGGGGGATTGAACACCGACCTGCATGACGCTCTACCGTCCCGCCCACCAGGAGGACCAAACTCTCAACACAGAGAGTGTAATCTCACCATTCTCCAGCGTAGATGAGGACGCCCTTGCCAGCGTGCGAGGTGTTCACGGACATGATGGCTACTGTCACCCTCGCCGCCTCCGTCCTCAACACCCTTACCAATCTTTCTAGAAATTTGTATCATAATGCACGATTTGTTTTCAATATTTCATATTGTATTTTAATACATGATAATAATGCATAATAGAGTCAATCTGTATTATTGAATTAGCAACAAAAATGCGTAGGAAAATATAATTTTCCTATATATTAATGTTGTGTGCAATATATCTAACACAAATTTAATATAAATTATATTGTTCTTATATTTTTTACTATAAAAATATTGGCATGTGCACCTATTGATTTCTTTTAATAATATATTTTGTATATCTGATATTCCTCAAAATCAAACGGGTGTTGAGGGCGTGATAATGGTCTATATCCGAACGTCCCGTCCACTCCCAAACACAAATTAAAAACCAAAGCCAAAATACACAATGGCCGTTGTGTCTATTAAATGGATAACAAGTATATTAAGTGAGACAATCGTTAATGGGCGGTGGAGTAGAGGAGGGGGGTGAGACTAGCGGTAATAATGGGTGACGTCGGCGTCGGCACACGAACACGGCGTCAGCTGACTGTGACGTCACACACTTCCTGCGGGAGTGTGATGCTGCGTCACTCATCATTACACAATCCGTCTCTTATTACGTATTATACACGTTTTACACACAAATACTGCGATATGAACTGCAAACATTGCACTGGGTTAATAGTTAACAAAAGCCAAATTATATAAGTCCAAGGAGGGTCCAACGCCTTAAAATTAATTCAGGCAATGCAAAATAACACGATTCTTTTGACATGAAAATATTCTGCCATTTAAACAGGCATAAAGTAACATGATAATAATTCATGTTAACGTTATGACAACGTAAATTATTTAACTATATATAACTACTGATATATATCTGCCAATTTCTTAGACCAGAAAGTATGGTGCCTTCTTTTGATACTTAGACCAGAAAGGACTAAAGTTAAGCTTGAAAAATGTTTTCAGTCATGTCCTGGGGTATGGTCCGTTCGGACACGAGACGATTCGATGAATCTCGTTTTCTGTCTTAAAATAGTTTATAATGCTGTGCTAGGCTGTTGTTAGCTGAGGTTAGCCTTTATTTCGCTCTGTTGGGTTAGGTTAGGTTGAGTTGGGGGATGGTTAGGTTAGGTTGGGCTAGGTATAGTTCCATAGTTTTCCAGCGTTACTCCAGCGCGAATCGTCTTGTGTACGATGTGACTTGGACTCACTTCAAGTTCAAGTAAGTTTATTGAGACAAGAAAAAAAAACATCTCAAAGGGATAGAGTAGCTTAGGCTACTTCTACCCCCATGAACTCACTTAGTTGTACTTGTTGGGGTTAAGCTTTAGCTCTTTGGTCTCACCTTTCAACTGTCAATCAATTGATGTACAGATTCCCGAGCCTATTGGTCTCTAGTATACCTATATTTGAAACTGTGTATGGAGTCACTGCCTAATGCATTCCATTTGCTAAATTAACTAAGCCGTCCCCGTAGTGTAGTGGATGAAGCACTTGCCTGGCATTTCGCAAGTGCTTTGTCCTGGGTTCGTATCCTGGCCAGGAAGGATTTACTGGGTGCCAAGCCTTAACTGTAGCCTCTGTTTACCCAACAGTAAAATGGGTACCTGGTTACTAAACGATTTGGCGGGTCATATTCCGGGGAACATAGGAATAAGGACTTGCCCGAAACGCTACGCGTGCTAGTGGCTGTACAAGAATGTAACAACTCTTGTATATATAAATAAATCAAAATAAAACTACTCTGACACTGAACGTTCTTTCTAACATCCCTGTGGCTCATTTGGGTACTAAGTGTCCACTTGTGTCCTCTTGTTTGCATACCACCCATACTAAACAGTTTATCTTTATCTACCCTGTCAGTTCCTCTCAGAATTTTACAGATAGTGATCATATCTCTCTTAATTATTCTGTCTTCCAATGTCATGAGGTTTAGTACCAGTAATCTTTCCTCGTAGCTCATAAGTCTCAACTCGGGGACTAGCATAGACCTGTTCGAGTTAAACTCTAATAGCCATTTATTGGACCATTCCTTCAGTCTGCCCAGGTCATCCTGTAGCCTCTTGCAATCCTCCTGTCTTAATCCTTTTCATAATTTTAGCATCAGTAAACATAGAAAGGAATGAGTCTATACCTTCTGTAAGATCATTCACATCCAGAATATCAGAAATAAGATAGGTCCATGTACAGAACCACATGAGACTCCGCTGGTAACATCATGCCAGTCTGAGGCCTCACCCCTCACAGGGGTGAGGCCTCAGAATTAATTAAAAATTATTATATTGTATTATTTTTATTATTTTATAGTAAATGTAGAGAAGACCCCATGGACAAAGTTCAGGACGAAGCATGCCGTAAGGATGGTTCAAGTTCAAGTATGTTTATTGAGACAAGAAAGAAATACATCTCAAGGGATAGAGTAGCTTAGGCTATTTCTACCCCCCTATAGTAAGGATGGACATTAATGATAAACTTATTTAAGTAAATATTATTGTTATTTGTTTATTTAACAGCTGACAGTTAAAAATCTAAACACAATAACCGTCTCCGTTAATGATAGGTCAATCGCAAGTACAGTTATGAACATGGGATGCGCAGAACCAATTTAAATGGATGCAACAGAGTATGAAGACTGGTCAAGTTTTGTTTTGTTTTACCACCAGCGGCGGCTAGTTCATTGCGCACCCCATACTCATCCTCAGCTGTAGAACAAAGGATTACAGAGGGTACAAATTTATGGTCTAATTCAGATCTCAGCGGATATTTTACATTAGCTTAGATAATTTATCTGCAACCCTTCAGTTATAATGACAGCTAGTGATAAACCTTTTGCACTACAACTTCTATGAATTCCAATGTACACTGAAGGTAAGTCATTTTGTTAATCCTTATAATAATTTTTAATAGTTAACATTTCAGGATAATAGAAAAGTTCCTGTTTATGATTTCAGTCCACGACGCCATTGTTGGTGGAAGCCTCTCTAGCCTCGTCTGGACAAGCCCCAGTAGCGGTTCCCAATGACCTGGTAGACCTTCAGGCCAATTCAGGTGAAAAATGTGGTTTCAGATGACTCGAGGTAACTCTAGAGAAACTTACGTGACTTTAAATGGCTTCAAGTTATTTCCATATAATCTCAGACGCCTGAAGGCATCAGATGACTTAGATGATCCCAGATGACTTTAGACAGGTGCTGGCACAGTGGGAGAGAAGGCAGCAGCCGCTGCCTGATATTTTGCCACCAACTTGGCAACTGCAGGAGGCATGGCTGTGGGAGGAACAAGTAAGCCACTTAGTCTTGGCAGAGGGTAAGACAATGGCTGCATGATACTATGATGGTAAGTCAATACCTGAGATTATGACTGATGGTAAGAGTCTTACTGTCAACCATAACCTCAGCTATTGTCTTACCGTAAGACAATGACTGAGCTTAAGGATGGAGATGTGCTACATAGCCTTCCCTGGCTTAGTGCTTTTATATAATTACATTAACATTAAGGATGGAAGTAATGTGGTTAAGATCAAGGTTTAGTTTTTAGTTTAGTTCATTCATTATGCACCCCATACCCATCTTGTGGGCGGTAGTGGAAAGGGTTCAAGGGTGGTAAATTAATATGACTGACAGGCAACTTCATGGAGGAACACTACCCGGGCAGGGATATGAAAGACAGACAACCTGCAACATACTTACTAGGGACGAGGAGTGGTGCGGCGGTAGCGCCAGGGAGTCCTACTGGGGCGGTGGCGCCAGGGAGTCCTACTGGGCCGGCGGCAGGAGTGAGTCCTCCCGGGGCGGTGGCGGGAAGTCCTGCCTATGGCGGCGGCGGGAAGTCCTGCTATGGCGGCGACGGGGAGGATCCCGGGGGCGGGGGTGGTGTTGAGGGCTTGCAGGTCGGCGATCTCCTTAGCGGTGGGAACGAAGGCACTGAACATGGAGAAGGGCGCGGCGACGGGTGCTGCAGCTGGTGATGGGGTTGCTGCAGTGTGTGGTGGTGGTGGTACTCCTGATGCCGCTGCTCAGAGGAAACATGACAAGTGAGCTTCACCAAGGCGGGTATCTAATAATGTTCAACGATGCAATATGCGTTACTACTTTATAAGAATTTATGGGCGACTAAACCCTACTTCTTAAACCTACCTTTACAGTCTATGGAATGAAGACTAAACTGATGTTATGATGTGCGATATGGCCAGACTTATCAAAACACGCCATACAGATAAAGATACCCAGTTATAATATATAACACTCGTCTTAAGGAAGTAAAAAAATTGCGAAATATTTAATTTATACAGCACTAACATGTTAAGAAGCACTTAATTATAACTGCCCTATTGAAGTACCGGCCCGTTCTACTACTCCCTCGTAATATATATCCAACTACTGTAATATTATTTCACAACAGAAATGTATATTGCCAATATTCTGCATAAAACAACCAATTTATTAGCTTTAAGACTTCACCAGAGAAGTGCGTATTTGTGAATTTCCAGTTATCAATGATTTTAAATTCAATATCACGAGATACTTGTAGTTTTGAAACATTAAACTTGTGGATTTTAGAATATATTCTCATACTCTACCCAAAGTTTTCTAGTAAACTTAACTAACATACTAATTAGTTTTTATTCTGTTATCAACTCTCATTAAGATATGGAATAATAGGTGACCTTAAAACCAGCTCCTAATATATATATATATATACTCTGTAATATAAAATAAGGTAGCAGCACACGGCTGTGTAACTAAAGTTTATAATACAAAAAAGATATAAAAAAAATGCAACAAACTGATGTATACAGCTGGTGTATGTACATGTGGTGTACACATTTGTGTATGAAGATCGAATTCTGTAGGATAGTCAACGCGCACTGGTTTGATTCCCGAGGCAGTATCAGACATTTGGACACCTAGTAATAATAAAGGTACCCGTGAATTAAGCAGCTGTTGTGGGCTGCATCTTGGGGAAAGTCGGCATTGGCGTAGAGACCTCGATAAGTGCAACAGGTTTCCTGTCCCTGTTATGGTTTACTGAAGAAAACTCTGAGTACGGCAGCACATTGACCTCAGGTGACAAGACTTGTCACCCGAGATGTGTCACTTTAATGTTTTTCTTGCCCGAAACGCTTTGCGTAATAGTGGCTTTAGGCATTGTATGTTCTAGCTCTATCTATAAATCTATCAATTTTTGTAAAACCTCTTGTATGTATGTACCTTACCTGGATAAACATTTATTTATTTATTATTATTATTATTATTTATTACTTACCCCCTGGCGGCGGCATGGCGGCAGCGGCGTACACCAGGGCTGCCACACATACGAATACACCCTTCATCGTCATCTACGAGATTAAATGTTGAAAATTATTAATTTGAGAGCTATCGAAACTTTTAGATAAAATGCAATGTTGTTCTAAATATAACTAACAAAATATCTGGATGGAAGTTTCAGGAAATGTAAAGAATTTGGCCACGAACAAGAACCTACCTTCGTTGTGGTGACCAAGGAAGCTGTGACTAGATGAAGGCCCTCCGTCGCTTATATATCTTTAGGGAGGGTCACATGACCTGCCTCCTTCCACCACCACCTTGTCTACTCACAAGGGTCAGGCGTGACACGGCACCCAGGGGGCCGCTCACGCACCTGACGTGACGCTGCAGCAACATGCTACAAAGAGTGACAGTAATCTCACGTTCTCTGACGGTGGCAGGAAAGGAAATGTGATTCTTCAAGACGTGAGCTCAGGTGGCTATAAGGGATTGCTGGCTTTATCACCAGGTTATGTTTGCTACATTATATCTTGCAATAAATTCAGATTATGCTAAAATGTATCTGTGGATTACATTGTACCCTTAAATATACTTTAATGTACCTATTTTTTCTGCCAAATTTCTTATACAATGTTTTTTTGTACTTTCTTACAGTGCGTTTTTGTACCTTCTTTAGTTAGTTTAGTTCATTTATTATGCATCCCATACCCACCTTGTGGGCGGTAGTGGAAAGGGTTACAGAGGCCACTGGGACTGAACCCCACAATTCATTTAGCTAAGCAAGTTACAATCTTGATGAACTAGTTACAAAATTCAATATAAGTCGTCACATCATAAATGTGTTCGAGATCGACCACAAGTACAGTTTCTAAGTTAAGCAACTGACATATGTGGAGAGCTAGTGTCACAATTGATATGTTTGTCCTGCACACCGCCCCCCATCCAGTGGGCAGCGGTGGATAGGTTATAATCACTTAGTTACTACCTACAGTTTGCAAACTGGGAATATTTGGCTAAAATTTCTGGTAGCAGATAATTTTGAATGAACTATTTACACATCGTTGGAACATTGGTTATAGAATTGTCTCTAAATTCACGTATCTTTTCGCACTCCATCACATAGTGACGGAGGGTGTGCGAATAATTTTGTTGACACAGTTTACATTTGGTCAGGTCTACATCAGCAAAAAATAATGAGAATTCCCAGAGATACTTGTAACCGAGTCTAAGCCGAGCAGTAGTAACATCTAGAAGTCTGCTGATTTTATTGGATGATCCATTGATGTGTGGCTCCTCTTGCATGATAGTATGATGATAGATGGAATTACTGGTGTCGATTTCACTTTGCCTCAGATCTACAAGATTTTGTTGAAGTTCTCGGTGTACTGCTGCTCACAGATTGTTCATTGACAATCCAAAATTACACTCAACGTCTCATTTAAAGGCAGATTCTTTGGCTAACTCATCAGCTCTATCATGCATTCGGAGGCCAACATGAGATGGAGACCACATGAAATGGACTGTTACCATCTTTAATAATTTTGTTGTATTTGTGTCTAGCTGCAGACACGAGCATGTTACAGTTATGTCTTAAAGAGTTGAGAGCAATTAACGATGATAAAGAGCCACTTACAATTAATGTATCAAGTTTGGAGACTTGTACACATTTCAGTGCAAGGAGCAAGGCAAATAGTTCGGTCTGAAGGGTAGAGGCCCAGTTGTTTATACGGACTCCCCACTCAAAATATAAGCCATCGGCCAGTGTCAAGACAACTGCACTTCCAGCTGCACCCGTGGGGCGGTGTAGGGAACCATCAGTGTATATGATTTGAGAGAGAGAATGCGCTGTGGACAGAGCATCAATATGACTTAAGGCGTTGAACTTTGCCACAAAACGAAGCTTGGGCGGATCTCTAATTTGCTTCTTGGGTGGAGAGGAAGGGATTAAAATTGGAAAGGGTGTAATATCCCACGGTGCAGAAAAGTGCCGTTGTCGTTTGTCTTGGTACACATTATATATCTGATACATTCTGAGTTCAGTTCCAGTTTTAGTTATCCATTTGGAAGAATGTTGACCTTCAATAAAGAAATTCTGGAGGGATTCTGTGCAAAGGTTAGGATGAGCTAGCATAAGAATTTTTATACCAATTTGACAGTTAATTTCAGTAACACGATCAACGACGCTCGGAATATTAAATTAGTTTCTCATGTTAAGTATCTTTGTGGTACGAGGGCACCCAAGGAGTATCCTCAAGGCTTCGTTCTGCAATTTTTCAAGCCCTCCAAGCTTTCTTTCAGGCATCAAAGCAAGCAGAGGTGCAGCATAATCCATTAAAGATCTAATGTATGCAAGGTACATCATTTTGACAATTTTGACATTGGCACCATAGCCTGAGTGATAACCTGTAACAGCCTTCAGAGCTCGGAGCCTCTCTTTATACTGACGACAGAGTCTGAATACAACAGGACCATCCAGTGGCACCTTAAAGCCAAGGTATTTGAATCTGTTTACATAGTCAAGCTGGGAGCCATCAGACAGTTGCATCTTGCGAACAGCTCCTCCCTGCCTGGGTGGGCGCCGATTTAGTAACTTTGTTTTCTCTGCCGAGATGACTAAACCTAGGACTTATGTCAGGACATGAGTCTAATACAGAGTTAAGAGTGTTCTGCGTATTAGCATACCCAGTGGTGTGTATCATTATATCATCAGCATAGCTCGGTACAGAGTTTGACAGCGTGTTTATATAATAATACTAATAATAATCATTATAAAATTTGTATTTATCAAATATACATAGGAACATGTTGCAATAGTTAATTAACAGGTACACAAATTATATACTACAAATATACATTGGAACATGTTACAATAGTTAATTAACAGGTACATAAATTGTATACCACATAAAACCACTAATATGCAGTGTTTCGGCCATAGCATTATATGGTAAATCATTTATAAGTGTAATAAACACCAAAAATTAAACGAATAGTGAGGTAACATATTTGAATTCTTGAACAAATTTGTCAAAGGTTTACAATTTGAAAGCAACCCATCCTCCTATTTTGATAGTACCTTTTGTAACTACAGCATGAGCATCATAGTACAAACATTAACAATACTAAGCAAATAGTAGAATTTGGTACTATTCACTTTATAGTCGGAAAAAAATACTCAAAAGCAAACAAATATTTCTGGGCCTAGTAAAACACATTTGTGTACTATATTAGGCATCTGATATTGTGTATTAGGCCTAGGAAGAGTAGGTTAGGTTACTTTAAGTTGTGTTTGCAATATAAATGCAAACCCTTTTCCGGTTTGTCCAAATTTAATAGTGACGATTTCTACTTTCTAATTGTCCATTACGTCATATATGTACTATGGTCCTCATCGTTACTATATAAATACTAACTAAAAGGCGGATGGGCTGTTTTTAAGTGATAATTAATAATGAACGGCATAGCCTATTTAACAATAGCAATTGTACCACAACATTAAATGTCTAGTATTATTTTCACAATAACACCAAACAACACAGGTTGACATGCATGGTGAAGAAATGTGAGGGGAAATTTTGTACATAATGAAAATTAAGTATTTATCTTAGTTTCTCTTTTAAACTGGTGAGAGAATTTTTTTTTTCATTTGGGAAGTCATTTCAATTTAGAACCTTAATTTGCAAAGTATTTTTGTTTAGGTTAAGTCGCCCTCTTGGAGAAACTTTCTGTATTGGAAGGAAAACATTTGACTACCGAATTGTGCGCGCCTGCGTGCGCGGCAACCAGCTGAACCATGTTGAATATAAATATAAAACAATACAAGCTCCTTAAGCAACCCGTTCTGGAGGGAAGAGGACTGGGCCGCGGGGTCGCTAAGCCCCGAAACACCTCAAGGTAGGTCCTCGGACCAAGTCCATTCTATCCAGTGGTCGACCCCAAAGATGCATACATCAATTTTAACATTCTGTTCATTCAAAACAGAACTTTTCTTAAATATAATTTAATATTATTATATATTAGCATATTGTGCATATTTAGTCACTGGTTAGGTTAGATGTTTAGGTTCTGTTGGTGATTATTTGTATTTGTAGTACGTGGGTGAAGCATTTATAGCGTTGTGATTCGAACAAAATTCGTCAGTGAAACACTTGTTCCGGATATGTTCGAACGTCAGTAGTTGTGATTCGTGTGTAAACCGCTTTTCATTCATAAACAGGGGGTTTGGCAGGTGCATTGAATCACTTTTGGATCTTTGTTTGGAGGACGGGCTGTTTACAGCGTTGTAGTTCGAACAAAAGTAGTCAGTGAAGCACATGTTCCGGAAGTGTTCGAACGTCATCAGTTGTGAGTCGCGTATAAACCGTTTTTATTCATAAACAGCTGGCTTAGAGGGTGCATGGAATGGACTTTGGGTCTTTGTTTAGACGGGCTGCCTTACGCAGCCCGTCCTCCAAACAAAGATCCAAAAGTGATTCCATGCACCCGCCAAACCCCCTGTTTATGAATGAAAAACGGTTTACACACGACTCACAACTGATGACGTTCGAACATATCCGAAACAAGTGTTTCACTGACGAATTTTGTTCGAATTACAACCTATAAATGCTTCACCCACGTACGACAAATACAAATAATCGCCAACAGAACCTAAACACCTAACCTAACCTATGCCTATATATGCACAATATGCTAATATATTATAATATTAATTTATACTTAAGAAAATTCACGTTTTGAATGAACAGCATATTAAAATTTATGAATGCGTCTGTGGGGTCGACCGCTGGATGTAATGGACTTGAGTCAAGGACGGGTTGCCTTACGATGCCCAAAACCGTCAGCTTCACACGGGCATGAAGTCATCGTGGCAAAGTGGTAACACACTCGCACAAAATCTTTTAATGATTCTTTTTAATTATGACTTTAATGATGCTCGTTATTAAATATTTATTAACCAAATTCATTAGCGAAGGCCACTTTCATTCCTGCCCCAACGTCATGCGAGTAAATTCCTCAGCCCAAAAACTCCCCCCCCCCCCTGAAGGCACTTCACGAAGGGAGGGGGGCCCACCCAACGCCACCGGAAGCCACGCAAAACGCGAACCCGAACCCGACACTAGTGGCCTACCATGACGAGAGGAACCCCGGGCCTTGGAACGACCCTTCCGGGAAGGTCTACCACGGGACCCCTGAGAAACAGCAAGTCCAACATAGGACGACAAGAAGCCGAAGCAACCTGAATAAACTGTGCAACGGCCGAGGCCTCAAACAGGAGAGGACAAGAGGGAGAAGACATCCTAAGACCCAAGGCCCAAGCAGATTCCACAGAGGAGGCAAGCACCTTCTGCCGACACGCGAGCCAGGAAGCATAAAACAGAGCAACCGCATCTCGCAAGATCGGCGCGAAAAACTTCAGCAAGGCAGCCGATGAGCGCCGACGAGCGAGCCACCGAGGCCAAGGCGCCAGAACCAGGAACAGCCCCAAGCGCCCCTACATCCTCCGTGAACCAGTCCAAAGACAGCTCCAGGAGGGAAAAGAAACGCAAAGACGAAGTCAAAAGACCCCAGCCACGCAAGTCCTCGGCTACCTGCGCCGCCGAAAGGGAAGGAACCTGCACATGGAGCTGAACGACACCAACATCTCGGGGAAGGGCAGGAGCAAACAAGCACTCATTGAGGTGCTCGAGGTCGCCCCCTCAGGAAAACCTGCAGCACCGTCGAAGCCTCCCGCCACTCAAGCGTGCGGGAACGGCAGGAGGAGTGCCAGGACTCCAAGGTAAAGACAGGACAGTCCACCAGCCAGGACGACTTCGGAACCTCGTAACGGAGCCAGAAAGGGAACAAAGTCCCAAACCTGAAAGCCAAGGGATCCATTTCCGAGGCATAATCTGGATCACACAGGAGGTTCACCGCAAGGGCCGCCCGCACCGCAGCAAGCTGGATATGATAAGGCGAAAAACTCCGGAAAGATGGACCCGAAGCACCCGTGGGAACATGGAACCGAACCTGGGGAGGGGCAGACACCAAGCCCAATTTGTACACAGAGGGGGAAAAGAGAACCCCACTCCTTGTAACAACATGCCCTGCTCAGAGGGCAGGAAAACCCAGGCAGGGTCCAGCGGGGCTCAAGGCCCCCAAGTCAGCCCCCACCCCAACCCCATGATCCTCCTCCGCAGGACCCGGGGCCGAGTCCTCCCCCCCAAGCACCAACCCCACTATTCAAGACCGGCGCAGCCGTAGAAGCTGGACAGAAGGGGAGCCCCCACTGGTCAGACCCAGAGGCTTCGGCCGGGGGAGGAGACTCGAATGCCTCCGTCGTCACACCGGAAGGGGCAGTCTCCAAGGCTGCCAGTCTCAAGACGAACTAACCGCTGCTCCGACTCAGAAACCCTCAGACGTTTCGGGGCCAAAAGCAGGAGAGGGGGGCCAGAGCGAACAACAGAGGGAGGACGAGAAGGGGCAGACTGAACCAGGGTTGAAGCGACCCCCACCCCCAAGTCCGGGTCCCTATAAGCAAAACAGGGCAGCCCCGGGGCATCCGGGTGAGCAACCAACCGAGCGCGTTGCAACAAATGAAACCTAGAATGCAACGCCTGCGCAGCCTGTACCCGAAGATGATCATCCATAGATTGGGTAAATTGAGTCACCAGCAAGCAACAAAACTCACAGAACTCTGGGTCAAAAGTGTCACCGACCCAACAGGCTGCATGATGGAGGCAAAAACAATGAGGGTCGCCTTGAGACAAGGGAGCCGAACAACCCTCAAACTCGCATGAAGTGAGGGGAGGGTTGTTCGGTTCAGGCAGGTGACACATATAGGTGTGGTCAGGAAAAACAACAGAGTAGCTTACGTCTGCAGACTTAAACCCATCAGTGAAGATGGAAACTGAGTGGGAATGTGAAGAAAAGTGGTCAAGTTAAAGGTGTTTCAGAACTGCAGGGTGGGTAAAAGCTTTAGTTATGTGGGTCAGGGATTTGCAATATTGAGGAAAGGGGACCCTCCATGGAGGCAAGGACGGAACAACACGAGGAGAAATATTTGTAATACTAACCGAAAGAGAACGTTGCAGGCGAGACAACCAGCGAGTAGAATAGATAATGTTTGTGGTCGCAAAGTAATTTGTGATGCTGGCAATACTGTAGACGAATGTTGGGGTAGGAGGTGGCAGGGAGGATCTGGACATCCTCTACAGCCATGAGGGAAGGGGCAGGAGGCTAAATGCCAATGGGAATGATGGAAATAGTGTGTGTAGTCAAAGCCTGGGCAGGTTTGCAGTGGCAATGAGAGTGCAAAGAGGCAAGAAAGCATGGGGGCAGATGGGATCCTGCATGGAAGACAAGGGACGTGGATGTGAACCGAGAGGAACACTTCTGGTAAAGTAAACCTGGTAAAGTCAACCTAGGAGATTTATTCTCCTGGGAACTGGAGTGGTAAGACACTGAAGAATGTCAGGGTCTCTGGTGTGAGGATATGGAAACTGATACTACAGCAGAGGACTTGAAGGACAGTAAGTAGGTCACAGGATTTTGACTGGAGCAGTGCAAGAGCAGTGTGATATCAGTGAGGGGGCTCACTGGTCGCAGTTTCTGCCTTGATTCGGAAGTATATGTTGTCGTTCTTGTGATAAGGTGCAGAATAGACTGCCATAGTTTATAGAGCATAGGACTGTGAAAATGCAGGCTGGCCAGCACTGCAATTAATACAGTGAACTGGTTGAGTCATGCAAGTGCACTTAATATATTTTTGCCACAAAGTAGGCAAAAGTACTATGCACAATCCAAAGTACTGTAACATGGCCAAACTTACAACTTTGATTGTTCTGGTTCCTGGACATGTTCCTGGACAAAACATTTGATCACCCCCCATCCCCAAGACTAGCTAAATTGAGAAAGATTAACTGAAAAATGTAATTTTAGCCTCACGGAGTGAGCTAGTACACTTAACTCACTACAGTACTTAGAAATCATATAATACTGTATAGACTGGAAATTGTGGTCCCTCTTCAGCAGTGAGCAGGAATGACCAAGGTAGCTGCTTATATGTGGAGTCAAGTCAGATGTCCTGGAGAAACAGGATAAGCATCAGCTGGTTGTAACTGTCTTCTTACATAAACACTCACTCAATCTGGTAACAATTGTCCTGAAGAAAAAAATACAATTTGGATTATTCTTTATAAAAGTAGGTTCTATTATTTTTCTTTTGAAGCCATAATATTGATAAATTATACAAGAATCTTCCCATATAATTTGGTGATCGGTCTCACTTACGTGCTTAATACTATAATGTTGAATTTTGTTAGCCATAACTGATGGACCTCTTTAAGTGTCCAGCAATTCGGGTTTTGAAATCTATACCTGTTTGGCCGTAATAAACCTTAATGCAATTTTTGAATGTATCTTGCAATAAGGTTTATTACTTAGCAACATCGATGAGGACCTTCTAACCAGCATCGACTGACATCGTCAAAACAACCAGACAAGAACCAACAGAAAACTGATATTTTTGTTAGGTCCCATTACAGTTCCCTGACTCATATACTGTACTGTAATTAACTTCACTGAGGACCACATCACTCTAAAACTTGGGAATAAACTATCTTGTAATGTCCAGACCAAGTGAGGTGACCCCTCCCAGGAAGATCTAAGACTTGAGCAAATTGAGCAATAATTGAGCACACTGTTATATTTGTATAACAAATATTCCATATTTATTGATTACAGTATTTTCATATTCTGTGATGATTATTTTCTTGTTTAGGGCTTTTATCCCTCTGACTAGTGCTCTAGCATCTTGGTTTAACTGGAAGAGGATTTCTCCAAATGTCATATTTCTTCAAGGATGACTAAAAAAAAAAAAATTAACCGTGGAATGTAAAGGTGTACATGAATGAATGTACAGGTGTATATGAAAGTACATAATTTACACAACGTTTCGAACATACAAGGTTCATTCTTAAGTGAGGAGACAGGAGGCAACATCCGATTTATACCAGAGAATGAACCTTGTAGGTTTGAAACGTGTAAATTATAATAAGTATAATACTTTCTACAGTTAATTTTTATTCTTTTAGTCAACTTTGAACAAATTTTTTCAAATATAACATTTAAAGAAATCCTCTTCCAATTATACCTAGATGCAAGGGCATTAGTCAGAGTGATAGACACCCTAAACAAGAAAATAATCAACATGGACTCTGTAGTCATATTCAATGAAACATGTCTAAAAGAAAAACTGCTACTCTCTAAACTTATAAATGCACAACAACATAATATGCGTTTCACTGCAGTGTGAAATTAATAATTCTTTGTCATTTCTTGATTTCAAAGTGAGTAACCTTAATGGTTTAAACACTAAAGTTTACAGAAAACTAACTACTGTATTACAGGTTTAGCTATATATTTTAATTCATCATTTGTTTGATATACAGTGGTACCTCAGTTTTTGTATTTAATTCGTTCCCAGAGACAGTATGAAAACCGAAAAATACAAAAACCGAAATGGATTTTCCCATAAGAAATAAAGGAAATTGAATTAAGCCGTTCCACACCCCCAAATATATTAAATAAAAAATACATTTTATACAGAATAATACTCTTAGGTACCTTACCTATATTGAGGACTTGTTGGCGTACAGAAGACAGTAAGAAAGGGTGTAGGAGGAGAGGTGTTAGTGTTCGGAAGGGAAGTACCCTTATAAATAAGGGTAAATGAGGGAGTCCCCCTCATTTATGTCCTCTAATTACCCAACACAAAGCTTCTATTAGAACAATATCAAATTCTGGCCTCAGACAGCACTCAGTACCCT
>NC_091214.1:18609630-18747130 GCF_040958095.1 Procambarus clarkii
CCTGGGTACCAAGTAACTGCTGGGTGAACTGAAGCATCAGCTGATAAGAAACCCCCCCAAACTATTTTTGTCCCGCCCGGAATTTAACACTGAAATTCTCGACTGTGTATTGAGAATGAACCCAACTGTACATATACAGTACATTTACATACATGCACACACACACATTGCATGTATGTATGTATGTATGTAATGTTAGATTAAGAGAACAGTATGTTTTATTTAAAATGAAGAGTAAAACGAAGTTAAGACATGCAAATGTGTTTGCACAAGAAGGTAAACAACACCCTCTTGTTGCTGGTGTGTGGTGATGTGGTAAAGTTTCATGAATGTAATAGAAATCTTAATGAGAACTGTATATCAGTACTGTACAGTATATTGCACTTGACATCATCCACGAGGGTTTTGAAGCACTGCTGAAAAATGGTGTTGGTGCAGTACTCTGTTTAAAATATTCCTCGTCTAGGAATTTGAATTTTCATTGTGTTTTGTCATTCTGCTGCAGACTAACGTTTAACAATTCTTTATGTGTTTTCCAAAGAGTATTGCATTCATTTGTCTTGAGCTCTAAATTCTTCTCCAGCAGGCATATTACTTTTGTTTTCTTAACATTTTCTTCAGCAGCTTCGTCGAGTTGTTTCTGCAAGTGTTGTATCATTGTTGTCTTGTGGTCTCTGTCACGTGTCATTATCTCCAGCTGCTTCTCTATATCTTCCCTTCTTGCTCTCTCTTGATTAAGCTCCTTGATGTTGTCTTTTGACTCCCTCTTCTTACTTTCTCGGTACTGATGCTGATAAATGGCACGTCGTCTCCCATGTTCTTTTCCTGGATCAGTAAATGGTTCCTTTATCTCATGCAACTTTGGCTTTTTGCCCATCACAGAAGTATCTGAAGTAGAGGTGATGTCACATTCTCTCTTTAGACATCTCTGCAGTGAACCTTTTGACACGCTTAAGTCCCCACTAGTTTCATTATGTGGTATGGCAGTCAAAAAGTCATTGCTTTGAGGTGTGGGGTTATGTGAATCTACCTGAAATTCAAGCTTCTTAGACTCACCTTTAAGGATGTATGCAACTGATACTACTCCATGTGTTACTTGACTCTGAGTAAGTGTTTGAGTCTTGACTGAATTATTTTGCAAAGCTTTTTTGTCTGAGATCTGATTAACTGCAGGAACAGGCAGTGCAGTGTTGTATGACATCTTGTCTGGTGTTTGGGTACATGATGAAATGTAAGTTGTATCGTGAGCAGAGGCCTGCAATGTATTATTGCCTGGGGCCTGATCAAGAACTGAGCCTTGTGGAACATTTTTGCCTGTAGTCTGATCAACGGACAAGACCTGCTTTTCATTTTGGCCTACACTTTGGTCAAGAGCTGAAGAATACTGCACATTCTTGCCTAGTGTCACCCCATCTTGTAGACTCAGCAGCCCAGGACTTAGACTTTGGCTGGCAGCATCTGTGGACGAGGATGCATCATGTAGTATAATTTCATTTACGATTTCCTGGTCCAGAGACTTTTCCTGCTCCTCTGTAAGCTTAGGAAATTTGTTCTCTAAATACCACTTTGGATTAGCAAACAATCTATTAATAAATTCTTCATCATCTATACTCTCCATCTGTTCTGGGTTCTGAAAAATTTTCTTGTTTGGAACAGTGGGGGCATGCAGTGCAAGGTTATCTGACATATTCAATGGTGTCTGGTCAGGAGCTAAGGACTGCAACTCATTCTTGCCTGGGACCTGATCAGGAGCTGAGGACTGCAACACATTCTTGCCTGGGACCTGATCAGGAGCTAAGGACTGCAACACATTCTTGCCTGGGACCTGATCAGGAGCTAAGGACTGCAACACATTCTTGCCTGGGACCTGATCAGGAGCTGAGGACTGCAACACATTCTTGCCTGGGACCTGATCAGGAGATGAGGACTGCAACACATTCTTGCCTGGGACCTGATCAAGAGCTGAGAACTGCGACACACTCCTGTCTAGATCTATACCACTGATTGCATTAGCAGAAGTTGAGTCACCATGGGCCGAAATTTCATTGAAGAAAGGCTCATCAAACAAGTCCTGTGAGAGTGAATGCTCTTCCTTGGCATTTTCAGCACGTTTTCTAAGAAGATTCTCCCAAAACGTGGCTGGATTGCCGCCGGTAGACTTTCCATAATCAATTTCGCTCGCCTCCATTTCCACTAACACGATCAAGTACTGTACCTTGTCACGAGCTAAGTTCAGGGTCCAATAATGGAGGTTCACCGTTTTGTTGTTTTTAGATACAGCTACTCGGAACACAAAGTTTCAAGAAGCACGGGCTATGGTGAGCTTGTAGTGGAGGTTTCCGATGGGTGTCCCCCTTTTATATTGCGCGGAAATACGCAATACGTTTTGTGCTTAAATACAAACACGTTTTGTGCTTAAATACAAACACGTTTATGTACGTTATGTTGACAAAGATGATGCAACTCTGCCGCTGTCGTACAGTTGACGTACATCTCAAGAGATCTTAACTCTGCAACCTGCTGTGTGTGTGTCTGTTATCTGCTCTTTGTCAATATCTTATGATCTTTAAGTATGAGAAGGTTAATAATTATGAAAATTATATCTAAAATATATCGTTTCACTTACATAAAGATGTTACTTGGTCAGTAGTTAATATCGAATTAGCATCATTGGGTAACTGCTAAAGTTCATGATAAAGCCCCTCTATTAAAAAGCAAATGGCTTGAAATCTATATATAATTCGATTACGTATAGTTTTGAAGGATATATATATATACAGGCTATTTGCAAGAATATTATATATAATAATATTAACAAATAATATTGATGTTACTTATCACACACAATGCGCTATTGATTATCATCAAACATCTGACAACTTGTACTGATTCATTGCTGCAATAATTGCCAAATTATTATGATATTGCCTTATCAGATTTTATATATATATATATATATATATATATATATATATATATATATATATATATATATATATATATATATATATATATATATATATATATATATATATATATATATATATATATATATATATATATATATATATAATATATATATATATATATATATATATATATATATATATATATATATATATATATATATATATATATATATATATATATATTATTAAATATGACCGAAAAAGTAAGATTAATAATTCTAACACGAATTTTCTCAATCTTTCGTACATTACGCTTCACTGTTGGAGGTAAATCAAAAATCAATTCTCCAAAATTCATTTTTATTTCTAGTCTGACGCGACACGGGCGCGTTTCGTAAAACTTATTACATTTTCAAAGACTTTAGTTCACAAATACACAACTGATTAGAACTTACGTATCTCCGATTTTATATCTACATTTGAGTGAGGTGGGAGGGGTGATGTGGCATTAACACAAGACAGAACAAGAGGGGATATTAATAGGGTATTAAAAGTATCAACACAAGACAGAACACAAACAATGGGTATTGAATAGAGGTGTTTGTAGAAAGCCTATTGGTCCATATTTCTTGATGCTTCTATATTGGAGCGGAGTCTTGAGGTGGGTAGAATATAGTTGTGCAATAATTGGCTGTTGATTGCTGGTGTTGACTTCTTGATGTGTAGTGCCTTGCAAACGTCAAGCCGCCTGCTATCGCTGTATCTATCGATGATTTCTGTGTTGTTTACTAGGATTTCTCTGGCGATGGTTTGGTTGTGGGAAGAGATTATATGTTCCTTAATGGAGCCCTGTTGCTTATGCATCGTTAAACGCCTAGAAAGAGATGTTGTTGTCTTGCCTATATACTGGGTTTTTTGGAGCTTACAGTCCCCAAGTGGGCATTTGAAGGCATAGACGACGTTAGTCTCTTTTAAAGCGTTCTGTTTTGTGTCTGGAGAGTTTCTCATGAGAAGGCTGGCCGTTTTTCTGGTTTTATAGTAAATCGTCAGTTGTATACACAACGTCATCGTCATATTATCAACGTCATATTATCGTCACAATATATATATTGTGACGATAATCTCTTTCAAGAGAGATTGAGCCTGCTCTTCCCTACATCATTACGTTGTTAAGTACAAGATACTATATAGAATATACGTCCACCAGTATCGCCAAACGTTTTGCCCAGGAAGCAAATCGTACCATGCACACCCCGACACCAGCCACAGCCGCCGTAACTAGCAAACTGCTCATCCTCCGCCTGCCTGTTGCTGATTGGCTGATGTCTCGCCACACCTGCACTCACACCACCACCGAGAGTCGACGTCTGGGCAGCAGCACGCCGTACTCATCAGAATATCTTTGTGCTCCTTGGAGTTTACATCTCTCGCTAGTAGACTAAGCCTTGGCTTTCGTGTAATAAGGGAGGTGGCAGCTTGAAGCCAGTATTCCAGCACCGCACATATTAATTTATATTGCTATCACTATTTTTGCACTCTGGTCTTAGAGTAACTTTTCATTGCCAGTTATTATTCATGTTATTTTGTTGACCAGTGTTGAATTTTATGAGATTGTCTTTATTCATGTCTTGTTTTCTAGAGTAATTAAAATTTCATTGTTTATATACTTGTGTTTTGTGTGTCTTCCCATTACCTTACCACAGACGAAAGGACAAACTTTTCTCTTTTTTTTTTTTTGTGATGTGACAAGGCCCTGCCCCCAGCTTTTGAAACAGCCGAACACCAACGCTTTACCGTCACTATATATATATATATATATATATATATATATATATGTGACGGTACACATATATATATATATATATATATATATATATATATATATATATGTGACGGTAAAGCGTTGGTGTTCGGCTGTTTCAAAAGCTGGGGGCAGGGCCTCGTCACATCACAAAAAAAAAAAAAGTTTGTCCTTTCGTCTGTGGTAAGGTAATGGGAAGACACACAAAACACAAGTAACAAATAACACACCAGAAACAAATACCTATTTGATATTCCAAGATACGACTTAATCAAACTAGAAATGATTTACAAACCAAGGGACCCAGAATGTGGAATGACTTTCCCAATTATGTTAAAGACTGTACCTCTCCCAACCAGTTTAAGATAAAAACTAAGTACAGGTACCACCTAATTAACTCAATGTAACCTACCTCGCCCCTAAATGTCAACCCATGTCTACGATTTTAAACAATGCTGTTTGTTGACCAAATTGTATTTTTGCTTTTTTCTGCCATGTTTCCCCCCCCCCTTTTTTTCAGATTTTTTCTCAACAAAATTTATACTTTAATCTCAATTAGTGTTAAGTTTTAGTTTGTGTTTTTTCTGCCTGAAACGCTTTGCATAATAGTGGCTTTAGGCATTGTATGTACTAGCTCTATCTATAAATCCATCAACTTTTGTATTTCACTTTGTATGTTTGTACTTTACCTGAATAAATATTTGTATTTGTAAAATATTAAAGTATTCAGTGAGAATCCACAAGGTCTTCTCTGAATACTCTTTATTTTCTTCTCCAAGGCTATGGGTCCCTACACTTGCACCAGAGGTGGTGCCCTCACAACTTTAAAGACCTAAAGTATATACAGTATTTATATATACTTTATATATAAAATATGAATTTTTAATTATTATTGCTATTATTACCTTTTTTTATTAACAAGCTTAGGTATACACAGCAGTGTGCTGCTGAGCTATTATATATGAAATATTACACAGTGTAGATCAAAAACTAGCTATAAGTTCATCTAATATTCCCATCTCACAGGATGGCCAGTCATACATGGAATCAGGGGGAGAAAATACCAGCCTCAGTACAAAAACAAATCAACTCTGACTGAAAGTCAGGAGAGAACATTAATTTGGGAAAAAGAAACATGTATATCAGGCTTATTTTTTACTGTATAAACAATTAAGCATATTTACACAGCAGTATGGAACGATTCTATATCTATAAAAGATAATGTTAGCCTGTCTTTTTGTCTGTGTCCGAGGTTGAAGACCAGATGCTTGGGGTTACTCACAAAACGTTGCAGGGTGACTAGTCTTTGTTCGGGGATGGTCATAGGCAGGTCAGGGTCGAACACCATGCTCCCTCTTTGCATGAAATGACAAGGGGAGTGGAACTATTAGGAGACAGTGTCAAGCCATCACAACTATACAGCACTCAGAGGGAATCAAGATAAGGATTTGGGATGGGAGGGGAGAGGTAACTTCACTTTACCATCCAGCCCAAGTGGATGGGCCATGAAATGACAAATTATACTAATTTCCAATCTCCATAAATACCAGACTCCATCCTCTCTAAGATTTATCCAGGATATTATTTTCTATAATACAGTATTGTTAGTTTGTCTTTTAATTCAAGTTAATTTATTTGTTTTTTAAGTTAATTTATTAATGAAGACATTGTCAAGTTAAGATATTAGGCATAGTATATACTTGCTCTGTCTAGATATCATACATTCTAACTCATTTTGTATGTATGTACTTTTCCCTAAATAAAATTGTCATTGTCATATTAAAGTGGTGAAAGATAGAGAAGTTGAAGAGTAGGGAAGGTGGAGAAAGATAAGGAAGGTGGTGAAGGGTAAGTTTAGGTGGTGAGATGTAGGTAATGTTATGAAGAGTATAGAAGGTGGTGATGAATAAGGAAGGTTTTAAAAGAGTAATGGAGGTGGTATGAGTAGTGAAGTGTTGGGAAAGTGGTGAAGAGTAGGAAATGTGGTGAAGGAAGGGGAAGGTAGTGAAGGACAGTGAAGGATTGGAAAGATGTGGTGAATGTAAGAAATGTTGTGAAGGGTAGGAGAGGTTATGAAGGTAGTTGAAGAGGGCAGGTGGTTGAAGAAGAGGGCAGGTGGGGGAGGGTAGGGAAGGAGTGAAGAATAGAGAAGGTGATGAAAAGTGGGGAGGATAGTGAAAGGTTGGGAGGGTGGTGAAGGGTAAGGATGATGGTGAAAGGCAGGAAAGGTGGTTAATTGTTGGAAAGTTATTAAAAGGTTGGGAAGGGTAGGGAAGGTGGAGAAGGAGAGATAAAATGGTGAAGAAGATTCAATTTTGAGAATACCTAATATCTGCGAGTTAATGAAATACATAGTTACAAAGCTTTAAGTACTGTACAGTATATCTCATACTATTTGGTTTAAAATTATTCATGATAATTAGGCATTCACTAATATATTGTTGAAGTGTGTCCTAGTACTTGTACATGACAAATAGAAGAGTTTGAAAAGTAGAATGGACAATCTGAGCACCATATATGTTAAAAGGAGGATAGAATATGAATCAATATCATAGCAGATTGCAGTTATGTGACCCATAAAATTCAATAAATTACAAGATTGAAAAGTGTGCTGAAACAGTTTGGTATGTTGAAGGAATAGGATGATGGTTATGGTAAAGAGACTGAGTTTGAGGAGAGGGGAAACCGAGGTGATAATTTGCAAGTTATCACCTCGGTTAATTGTTGGAAAGTTAATATCATAGCATATATGACGAATTTATGACACAGCTTGAGTGTGATATCTTGAGATTGTCTTATCACAGATTGAGTGTTACATATCTTTCAAGATAACCTAACCTGATCAGAGCACCTATTAAACTAAAACCATATTCAATTGGAAATGCTGCTGTGGATGACGATGTTAATCAAATAGGGAATTGGGAATAGATGGGGCATTATTATCTATAACCTATTTTTCTTATAGTTTACAGTACGGTACTGCTCTGCTATTTTCTCCAGGCAAATGCCTTCTCTCTCTAATTCTAGTGAAACTCATAGCAGCCTTATGGACGTTTTAAAATCAGTAAACATTAAAGTATTATTAGTACTTTTGAGTATTTTTTTATTTATATAGTATACTTATGTCAAACAAATTCATAGGTCTTCCCTAATAAAAATATTTTTCCATAAAAAGTGCATTATTTTTCAATGGAAGTATGTCCAAGGCATTATTAGAGTCTTGATAATTTTTATAATAAAGCAAAACTTATTTTTTGTGTTTAGTCATGGAAAGCCTTGAATAGTGCTGGTAATAAAGTATAAAAAGTTTCTAAAAGCAATAATATTTTTATTTAAAAAATATACAGAAGAACACAGTACAATGGCTGCATAGTTGTTACATGAAATGCACATTTAATAAAGCCACTAGTATGCAATGCATACATGGACTGTACATGATAAGCTACTTGGGCAAGTGAACAATTAGTAAAAAAAATCTGAGCCAGGATTCACAAAGCACTTGGGTATCCAGTTACATAATCTGTTCCTCTTATTTCAATCATGGCAGCTTAGTTGGTATTTACTGAACAGTTTACGAGCTTGAAAATACCGTACTACAAGGTCATCCTTAACAGTAATAACCTTGGGGCGAGGACCACCTCATAGCAATCTGGAGGTCGTAAATGGCAAATCCTGACCCTGAATTGTGGGGTTCAGTCCCTGAGCCAATTATGTGCCTCTGTAACCCTTTCCACTACCGCCCACAAGATGGGTATGGGGTGCATAATAAATGAACTAAACTAAACTGACCCTGGTAAAAACAGCAGCTCAAGGTCTTAAATGTGCAAAGTTGATGAAAAAATAGTTTGATTAAATTTCCCTCTTATAATGTAAGTTTGCCAATTTCTATTTTATTGTCATGAGTGGCTGGATTAAAAAAAATTATATATTTATACCAGTATGAAGTGACAATTATATCATAGCAACAATGTGGAATTACCTTAATTTTGTTTAATTATAAAAAAATAATGAACAATATACTGTACCAGTTGAAAGTAATGTAAATTTTCAATCTTATGTCTTGAGCATACAAAATGTTCTAATTTCATTAATGAGCAAATCTATGTGATATGAATTTTACATTTTCCTAAAGCGAGGTATCGGCACTTGTGTGCAGACAGCGACACTTGAAAATAATGACCTTAGTGAGCTGGTCACACATGCACATGAACACCAGGTGAGGCACAAAACTTCACTGTAACACTACATTGATGATAAACAACTTGGACATTATTGGGACAGTGATGCAAAAGTCAGACATCTTGAAGACATTGAGTGCCAGAGGTAAGTACTACCTCATGCTTAATGCCTTGAGGACCACCGAAGGTCAGTGTTGTGAAGATTTAGGATGTTGGCACTCCTGAAAATTAAGATCAGATAACATCATCCTGTATAACACATTACATAATAAAAAATATTGAGAAACTTACTACAGTGCCTTGGTCTTAATACACTTACACATATATTGGGTCTTTCCTTCACCTTCATAAAAAATATTTGTATTTTATATGCTAGCCAGTAATACCCGGGAAACACTCAACATAACAGTCCCTATCGTTACCTTATTACAACTTGTTACAAAGCTGTTACATCTTGTTATAAAGTTTTTATGACATGCTAGAAAGTTGTTACAACTTACTAGATACTTGTTACTACTTGTTAGAAGGTGTTTCAAGTTGTTAGAACATTGTAGGAATGTTGTAGTTTTGTCGTGTGTTTGGAGGGTATGGATCAATACAGTACAGTACAGGCACTCAGATTAACTTAAAACCAATAAGACCAATATACGTAATCAAAAATTTAATTAGTCAATGTCATAAAATCAATAATCATAAGGTTAAGAGTACATACATGCTGCAGGGGCTGCAGGGGCCACAGGAGCTAACACCGGGACAGCAGTGGTGTGAAGGGCAGCCAGACCCTGAATCTCATCAGCCGTGGGAATGAAGGCCTGGACGAAAGGTGGGATGAAGCTGCTAACACCTGCATCAAGAGATATAATAATGTCAAAACAAAGTTGTCAAGTGTGTACGATTACTGTATACAGTATTTGTGGTTTACCAAGTACAGTATGCACACCACTTGATTTTGATGTGTTCAAACTGTTCAAAACTATATAAGAAGAAATCCTTGTTTTTTTTACATCTTTCTTGCAGGTCTTATTTATTAACTTAAATACAGATCCTTTTGTTCTATATGCTCCTGGATTAATGAAATCTTATTTACCTAATCATATCCCTTAATACCTTTGGAAGTAGTAATCATATATATATACTGTATATGTATAAAGTGCATATATATATGTACACACCTGCCTGAAATACTGTGTGTGCTAGTGGCTTTACAAGAATGTAAGAACTCTTATATAAATAAATAAATAAATAAATAAATAAAAGTGCATTTATAAGTCAACCAATTAATATGACATGTTGGTCAAGTAACAAATGCCATGCTATTTTTTCTTTGATTGTACAAGAGAATGATCCATTTAACTTTGGGGTATATTGTACTTTATTAAGCAGGAGCATAACCTACTCACATGAAGGAAATGACCTTAACTACCTAGAGAAACACCAAAAACAAATTTGAGGGACAGGATTTACCTGGAGGCATTCCAACAGGAGATCCTGGGATGATGCCAGCACCAACATTCGCTACAACCATAAGAACTAGTAGCAGAGAGTAATGCATCTTCAATTCTTGAAAGAGAATAATTCTAATATAGTATTAAAATCCCATGGCAATTCAAAATTTCTAGTCATAACTATACAGAATATATGGGATGTCTTGGTATGTTTGGAACAGGTGCCTGGTTTGCCAATAAACATAATACTGTATAGCACCAGTGTATATTGTTGTAATGTCTCAATACTAGAGGGATGTTACAACTAGTAACATCCCTCTAGTTAAAGTAAAAGAAATTGCCTACTAAAGCAAATTTATGTCAGATGAAGCAGAATAATATTTGCAAGTTATCAACAAAGAAAAGGTTCCTCAAATTCTTCTTGCCTGGTATATCAGCCAGGCAGCGACACACCTACCTGAGAGCAGTGTTGACGGGGGACTCCAAACGTGTCCCTACTCCGTCCCAGCTTTATATACCACATGAGGCCCTGCATCAGAGCTCGCAAGTCACTGCTCCAGTGCATTCTTGACAAAGACGGGCATTACTGAAGGGCTTGATCCATATTTTTGTTACATGTGCATTATACAATAAGTAGTGTTGATATGAATTACATATCGGGTCCCAGTAGTAGTTGGGTTTGTTCTCAATGTAATCGAGAATTCCGGGTTCGAATCCCAGGCAGGACAGAAATGGTTGGGCACATTTACTTTTCACTTAATGCTTCTATTCATCTAGCAGTGAGTAAATACTCAGGAGTTAGTCAGATTCTTGTGGGGTAGCATCTTGGGCAGGGTCAGTAATTCGGCCTTGGAGGGGGGTGGGGGTGCATGCGACCTCGATATAAGTCTACTGTGTATGAACACACACTGGCTTCCTGTCCCCCGACACAATGAATTAGTATATTTGAATTATATTTCTTTTTTAATATTTATTATACCTTGTGTGCATTTGCATGTTAAAATTCACATTCATTTTTTATTAAAGAAAAAATGACAGGTTTAAAAAGTTTCCTAAAATATGTTTGCTACTGTATTTTAATTTTTCATTGGGTCAAATGTTGACAAAATATGATGTCTGAAGTCCACAAGCACAAAACTTTCCATGTTGGTTATATATTAAAAATATCCTTTGAGTCTAGTGATGCACACATACAGTGCTGTATTATATATTTTTCTCCTCTCTGAAGGAAAAAGAAATCTGGGGTTCCTAAAGCTAACTTGGTACTACTCACCTGCTCAGACTGGAGAAATGTCACGAGTGGAGTACCACAGGCAAATATAATTTATTGTGAATAAATTCCATGTTATGGAATGTGGAATAGATCATACACAACCTACAAATTATGTAAAAAAGCTTGAACATATTCAGATAAAGAAAGGAATCTAAGGGTGGTTCTAGATAGAAAACTATCACCTGAGGACCACATAAAGAACATCGTGTGAGGAGCCTATGCTACACTATCTCATTTCAGAATTACTGTTAAATATCGTATATGAATGGTGAAATATTAAAGAAATTATTCACAACCATTATGGGATCAAAGTTGGAAAATGCAGTGGTTGTATGGGGCCCGACAGCTGAGTGGACAACACCCGGGATTGGTAGTCCTGAAGTTCCGGGTTCAATCCCCCAGTGTAGGCGGAAACAAATGGGCGGAGTTTCTTTCATCCTGATGCCCTTGTTCATCTAGCAGTAAATAGGTACCTGGGAGTTAGACAGCTGCTACAGGCTGCTTCCTGGGGGTGTGTAACTAAAAGGAGGCCTGGTCGAGAACTGGGCCGCGGGGACGCTATGCCCCGAAATTATCTCGAGATAACCTCAAGATCTCCATATCTTAGAAACACATTAATAAATTGGAAAAGGTGCAAAGACATGCAACTAAATGGCTTTTGGAACTAAAAGACAAGAGCAATGAGGAGAGATTAAACACATTAAATATGCCAAAACTAGAAGATAGAAGAAGAGGTGATATGATCACTACATACAAAATAGCAAAAGGAATCAACAAAATTGATATGGAAGAATTCTTGCGACCTGGAACTTCAAGAACAAGAGGTCATAGATTTATGCTAACTAAAAACTGCTGAAGAAATATAAAAACATTCACTTTCACAAACAGTGGTAGACGGTTGGAATAAGTTAAGTGAGATGGTGGTGGTGGTGCAGGCCAAAACCATTAGTAGTTTCAAAGAGTTATATGACAGTGCTGGGAAGATGGGACACAACGAGCGTAGCTCTCATCCTGTAGCCTGTGTAACGTACTAAGCAATTAGATAGTAGAACTTTTGTACTATTCACTTTATAGTCTGAAAAAATGAAGGGAAAACTATTTTAAATATTCCTAGGCCTAATATAGGTACTACCAAAACAGGAGGACAGGCTGATTATATTGAATTAAAAATTGTAAAACTCCAACTTATTTACTTTGAAATTTATGTCAATACAGTACATGCATATAATATGGGTAATAGTGCAAGTCATGTGATAATACCCACATCCTATTCAGCAGTGCAGCCGCGTGTTCATGACTAGGCTAACCAGTAATCTCTCACAGGTTAAAAACTTATGTACAGTATCTGCTGTTATGGTGGCAGCAATGAGACGCAGCTCGTGAGCAACAATAGACTGGAACAGATTAATGACTTATGAAAGGTCTACAATAACGTTGGTCACTGTCACGAGTGCATGAGAGCAGTGACTCTTGTGACCTCCAGAGGGCTTCTGGTGTATATAAGGCCAAGATGCAAGTGATGTACCACTGGAGTCTTTTGCCAACGCTGCTACCAACTTGTGAGTACGTCATGTTTATTTCATATTATATACTGTACGACCATTTTATTAAAGTGCCTTGCCTTTTGTCTTATTTTCAATTTTACTAAGAATACAAAATTTGTAGCACACACAAGGGAGCCGGTCGGCCGAGCGGACAGCACGCTGGCCTTGTGATCCTGTGGTCCTGGGTTCGATCCCGGGCGCCGGCGAGAAACAATGGGCAGAGTTTCTTTAACCCTATGCCCCTGTTACCTAGCAGTAAAATAGGTACCTTGGTGTTAATTAGCTGTCACGGGCTGCTTCCTGGGGGTGGAAGCCTGGTCGAGGACCGGGCTGCAGGGACACCAAAGCCCCGAAATCATCTCAAGATAACCTCTCAAGATAACAACACACACAAAAGAATACTTTGTTTAAGGTTTTTTATGTAAAAATTATCTTTTATTTTCAGGAATACAAATATGCGTTACTCAGTGCTGATACTTTTAGTAGTAGCAGTGGCAACAGCTACTGCTATCATCCCAGGACCTGTTGTTGGAACACCTGCAGGTACAGTAAATCCAAATTCCACTTCTATTGCTGTCAGTTGGTGCTCTTCAAATTAAGGTTCCATCTGCTCTTCTCGCCATGCTAGAAAATTCTTTCCTTGGTAAATCAAACATTTAAATTAGGTTTTCCCATTTAGATTGGCTTCTTTTTTTTTAACAGTATTCTTCAGATGTGCATTTTCTGGGCTCTCTAGTTGTCCATTCCTGCATGGTACAGGTGTAGCCTAATCCCTTAGATTAATGTAGGTTCTGCTACCTTTAGATAGGTCCTAACCCTATCAATCTTTCTCCGTTTTGCCAATTATGGAGGTATTTGTCTGCAATGTATATTTCATCCTAAAGACAAGATTTTCATTATGAGGAAGGATTTCATTCTTTGGTATTATCTCACGCCATCACAGGTGTGGGTGGTTTTATTCCATCTGCAGCCCAGGGGTTCATACCCTCAGCCGATACCATTCAGGCTCTGGCTGCTCTACATACCACAGCTGCCCCTCCACCAAGTACTTCGACTCCTGCGGCATGTATGTATCATCGAGTGTCTTATTATACAGTACTGTAAATACTTAGACAAAATTGGAAGAGTATAGAACTTTCATATTTGCACTGCAAGCTACACAAGTGAATACAATCATTTAGAGGGGGAAGGGGGGAGAGGAAATATTAGTTTCCCACTTTCACAGGGGTGGGGCTGATATCTGCATAGTAGAAATAAGAAGTAAATAGGAAAACTGCAAATATTTACTGTACTGTATTAACAAACCGATTCCATGTAATCTTTTTCACACAATGTGTCTTGTGTCATTCACGCTCAAAACCTCACTTCATCACCTATACAATGTACAGTATGTCCATCTTTTGGCTCCCGCTTTGATTTATAACATTACATTTTAATTACTCTGCTTCACATTTTGCATCTATGTAGGGTATCATTCTCCAATGACATTCAATATTATCTTGTACATGTATAACACTATCATGTGATCACATAATTTAAAAAAAAAAAGGAATATTTAGCCAGGATAGCTATACTGTACAGCACAGATAGCACAGTAACAGAATAATTAAAGTGTTCATACACATGATTTGATTCAGCATGCCAATATTACTGCAGATATTGATTTTTTTTTGGTTTTGTATCACAAACATAATGGAACATGGTTCTTTCATCAAATACATAGTCAATTGAATAGTCAATTAGAAATCTTCTGTTCATTAATCACTTCCACAATACTAAGTGTATTTAAGTACAAGCTTGAGCTAAAAAAATTATGAATTGATAATACATACTTAACTTTCATTCATTATACATATATTTAAAACTGCAGCCATTGTCACTTACTCATGGCACACCATACACACCCATCATATCAATCTCGGGCCCATTCCCACTTAGCCATTCAGATAACTCATAACACACACACACACACACATACATACATACATTAACGCATACACACACTCGATAAACGTTTGAACAAGGTGACAGTTTCAAACACAGGATACAAAGCTGAAAAAATATTAGAAAGCTCAATTTTGTAGAGTGGTAGATAGTTGGAACAAGTTAAGCGAGGTGGTGAAAACCGTCAGTAGTATCAAAGCATTATGTGATACAAATCCACAAGGGCCATGATTAGGGTTCGAACCTACGCACGGGAGGTTCCCAGCTGTGCCTTAGTCAACCGTGTCGTGGCACAATTGATTAAGGTGCGGCTGGGAACCTCCCGTGCATAGGCTCAAACCCTTATCACAGCCTTTGTGGATTTGTTTATTTGATATACTGTATCACGTTATTATGATTTCTGTGTGTATTATATAATACAGTAAAGAGTACTGGAAAACCAGACACCATGAGTGTAACTCTCATCCTGTAACTACACTTAGATTATTACACAAACAGTATATATAATACATATTGTATGAGAGTATCAAGATTATCTGATCTCAATCTTATTTCAGGATTGCCCACTTATTATATCTCTGCATCACTCGGCTTCAGTAGTGCTCATAATGTTCAGTACACAGTTCCTCTCACTTCTGGTACTGGAAGACTGCAATGCACCTGGATTTTTGTCACTTTCCACCATGGCATCGAAGTTATCAAGAATAACTCTTCCAACATATCCTGCTATTATTTTTAAAGTTATCTTTTCTAAAGTCTATTTATAAGATGATGTTTTTATGCCAAACATGTGAAAAGCTCCTTGCACAATAGCCTATAAATACTTTAAGAAATTTCCACAATAGTGAAACAAACATGTTTTATGTTAAAGAAATGTCAAATTTAATTTTATCAAGTATTCCTTATTAATTTTGATGATTAAATATAAATAATTTCTATTGTTTAAATGGATATCCTTTCCCAAAACACTAAATAAGGTTCACTTAAGTAAATACAGAATGAAGACTAATATCTTCATGGCCAAACTAAGCCTACAGAGATCTTTACCATATATGTATGAGCAATCATTAAATCCTGGCCACAAGACCGTTTTTCATATACAGCAGCTAAAATTCACCATTTGGTGCTGTACTATAAATTCACTTTCCTAACTATAGTCAATCATTTTGCTACTGTGTACTGCCAAATTCTTTCCCATTATGCAGTACAGCATTTACTGTAATGCATCCACCAAACTCCTCACTGTACAACCTTCAACCTATCTGTGTACTGTACATTACCGTACAGTAATACATTACCCCACAGATTTCCTTTCATGATTTGCTCTAACACTACAGTTCTTTAAAACAACTTAATCCAATACTCTACAGCTTTTAAAATTTCAGCATTTAAATTTCCTTGTCTATTATTTACCCTTACTTCTTGCTCTCTCTCTCTACCTGTTACAGCTGCTTCACCTGTGATGGTTAAATATTGTAAAAATCTTTTGTCCACTTCAAATATTTTTTGACTGGCATTAAATGACATCAAACTACGGTGGGTTATCTTGAGGTTACCTTGAGATGATTTCAGGGCTTAGTATCCCCACGGCCCGGTCCTCGACCAGGCCCCCTTTTTGTTACACACCCCCAGGAAGCAGCCCGTAGCAACTGTTTAATTCCTAGGTACCTATTTTCTATTAGGTAAACAGGGGAATCAGGGGTGAAAAACTCTGCCCATTTGTTTCCGTCTCCACCGGGGATCAAACCCTGAACCTCAGGACTACGAATCCCGAGCGCTGTCCACTCAGCTGCCAGGCCCCTCATCATTAGACAAGCCAGTACTGATAAGTTTCTGCATGCTCAATCTTGCTATCAAGAAAATTGGAACAATATAATTTAAATGACTAAAAACATTTACAGTCATTTCATTCCAATACTGTAACAGCTATATAACATGGGAAATAAACCAAACTATATACTTAAAGCAAATGAATTAAACCTTAAAACAAGAAAATTTTACATCATTTAGCTGGCTTGTTGCAGCAAATGAAGATGTTAAGTACAATAGTAATCAAAAGAAATTGAAACCTAGACAGTAATATGTGATGTATGTACTGCATGCTGTAAATGTCCAAGATTGCTTAGCATTAATGTAATGCAAAGTTGCCATTTTATTGCCACAAAACATTTTAAATAAAATATTATTTTGGTATGATGAATGATACATATATAAAACTAGTACGTTAGTTCATGGGTCACAAAATTTTTTTTTACATTCACTCTGTTTATTGATATCGACTGTATTTAGTTTTAAAGGCTTTTATCTTATTATGTTGAAAATCTCCCAAAGTGTCCTGCATCCCACGCTTCTTAATTCTGAGGACAACAACCTCAAGTCAGGTTTCAGGGACTGAGCCAGTATCCTAAATGTGGGTAAAAATATGCAACATGTACAACAAGGTACTCGAGAGGTGGCAGAGCATTTTAAATGCATACCATCAGATTCCACCATCATGGAGTGGCATAAGGGCAGGGTAGACAGAAATTCAGAGTGAAATAATCAATATAAGGGTGATCAGGAGTATAAGAAGTGAGACTTGGCATGTACATAAAGACAAGGAAGATAGAAGGAAGGCGAGAACCTATACTGACAGCCGAGATGGGAAAATCTAGTTGTTTGCGACTAAAATGGGCTCAAAAATAAAGGAATCACGAATGATAACAGATGCTATGCTAGGAACAAACTTGCCCACAATCTTATGAAACTTCTTCAAGATCTCGAGAACAGGATTATTAGTGATAATGCAGGAGATGTAAGATCTTAAAACTCTCGAGCTTAGCACACAAATGATCCTCTGTAACAAGAAGCACGACTCCCTTCAATGTTGTTGAGAACAGGGACGAAGCTAACTTGTTCCTGGGAGTGAGCCTTAATGATGCCAGAGCTAGATTCCTGGAGATGGAAAATAATGTCTGCACCAAAAGACCACACTAGGACAAACTCATCAGCACCCACCTGTCAGCATACGAGAGATCAGAATATTAGGCCCAATTCAGTAGACGAAACATGCCATGAAAAGAGGGAGGGAATAAGGCATTGGTATCGATACAAGTCCAATTATGATGTTAACATCTCCTAGAAGCACGAGAGCATACAGCATTAACACGACACTCGGTAAAGGAGAAACACCATTAGACAAGTCAGCTACCACCAGAAATGCAGTAGATGCCACTGCCAGGGACACAACAGGGTCATGGAGAATCAAAAGGGGAAGCTGAGGATGAAGTAACATCAGGGCAACAAAACAAGAGGCTTAGATCCAGTAGTGAGCATCCCTCTTTGGAGAAAGGAGGGGAACCGATATTCTAGATCACTCCAACTCTCGGGCCTGGTTGCCCACCACCCCAAGTGAGAGAGGAGTGGCGTGTTTATTGAGTGTGCATACAGCAAAATACACAAGACCACTTTCCTGTAACCCCAACCTACCATGGAGGAACAAAGGAAGGCACAAGCATTGAAGCAACCCAGGAGGTAATATATTAAGCGGTAGAGGGTCCAAATGGCAGTCCAGGGGACCAAAAGAGATACCAATCCTCCAATGCCCACATGACCCAAGTGGGCAACTTCCAACACCACCACCATCACAGCCGTATGCCAGGTCTACCAGTTAGACTATCCAATAGACTGTCGGGCCTCGCTGAACCGTCTGTTTTACTCCTATTCTTCTACTCAAGAACCAAAAGTGTGTTGCTTCCCCCCCCCCCCCCGGAGCATGAGATAACCATAGAAGTGACCTCGTACCATGGTAGCATACATAAAACACATTAAGGTTTCCTGTGCATAGTCCACTCATGCCTTTAATCTCCTGATGGAGGCCAGGAGAAAAAAGGAACAATATATAGTAGTGAAAAAGATTAGATATATTTAAAGATTGCATTCATTCATTTATTATATCACCTACATTCAATTTAATTTAATGTAATTTACTTTGACTAATATTGTATTGATAAAAGCAAATTGATAAACTGTAAGGAAACAGAATATTTAATATACTGTACATTGATTTAAAATTAAATTAAATTCACTTTAAGCAAATTCTAATGATAAAGTATCACTTTCCACCTTTGCATATCAATGATCTTGGAAAAAAAAAATACTGTATTAAAAATATTTCCAGCAATCTCTCAGACCTAATTTTGGCCTACAAAACAAAGATTTCATATACTATTTTATAACAATTTTCATACCCCAGGAGAAGGCAGTAAGGTGATACCCTTGGTGCAGGAGTCACTTGCTTTGGTTAGCACTACTCTCGTGCACACACCTCGGACATGTGCACCTCGGACATAAGTCAATTAATGTAGCATCGAAATGATGAACGTCTGACATAGTTACACAATTTATTCACAGAGAGCTCATAAAATAGATTTGTATCCCATTATGTTCAACCTATAACTTGACCAATATACTGTGGCATTACAGTTGAGATACATTAGTCGAGATAAATTTATTCCCCATAACCAAAAGTACGATTACTATATATAGTTAGGCAGCGCTGGGGTCTAATATACGGTCTCAAACCAATACTCTTAAACAGGTTAGAGTAAACCAATTCATTTACTTATTTTCCAAACAGCTGCATTTATATTTTGTTCGAAGGCTACTAGTGATAAATGGCAATTATTAAAATGTAGTTACAAGAATGAAAGAATGGCTAACACATTATTGCAAACAAAACTGTTAAGAAAAAATTTAGATTAATATGAATAAATGTTCTGAATTTGACACATTTTATATTCTGATTTTAATAATTTATGGAAGACTAGGTTAAAGCCTAGGTTAAAGTTAAATATACCTGACCAGCATAAATGTTCCCCATGGAATGTACACTTAATTACAAATATATTATGACCTTCAGTGGTAAAAGTGATACAGTATTTAATTCACTGTGTCGGGGGACAGGAAGCTAGAGTGTATTCATACACGTTAGGATTTTATCGAGGTCCCTCTAAAGTCAAATTACAGACCCTGCCCAGGATGCAACCCCACAACAAGCTGACTAACTCCTGAGTACCTACTCACTGCTAGGTAAACAGGTACATTAGGTGAAAGGAAATGACCCGTCCGCCCAGGGATTCCAACCCAGAACTCTCGATTGTGCATCAAGAATGAACCCAACTGTACTACCGGGACTCCTAAACTGTGCTGACCTGTAAGACATTTCAGCATGCTCCTTGTTCAGGTATTAAACACAGACATACTATAGCAAAGTTATCCCTTTAATTAAGAACACTAACTTAAAGCATACACAAACCAAGAGAGACTAATGATATGACTGATGCACCACCAACACACTACAAACCATAGCAATTAATACTCTCAAATTCTGTATTCACATTGAGACTTATGCAGCAAACAAGAATACTAACACGAAGCCAATATATCTTGGCACCGTAGGCACACAAATATGTATTACTAACAATAATTCACACAACATTCCATATGCTTTCTTGAGCAGTCACTGCAGAAAATAGCACTATTATAGCACACATGTATATACTGTATATATATTCTGTATTAATGGAAAAATCTTAATATTTCATATAAATGGCACTCATGGAATGAATATTTAAAATGTAACAATACCAAGTATCATGAATACCTATATGTATTCACTGAATGGATAAACATTCGGTGACTTGTAATGTGTCTATTCTGCAGTTTGTATTCTTTGGCGAATGACACAATCCTCCTCACCATCAGCGCTTGAGACTTGTTTGCAACCACTGAAGTCGACTGAAAGGAAAAATATATTACAGGCATTAAAAAAGTACCAAAGAAACTAAATAGTATAGTAAATTAATTACTACAATTTACAATACACTCCTGACCTTCCATACATTTTAAACAGGTAAATTTGGATGGGAGAGAGGGAGAAGAGGTCGTAGGCCTACCTTGGTTACTTTGAGGTGCTTCTGGGGCTTAGCGTCCCCACGGCCTGGTCGTCGACCAGGCCTCCTGGTTGCTGGACTAGGCAGGGAAAGAAAGAAGACAAAAAGGGTGCAGGGAGCTAGAGAAATGGGTAACGGCAGTTCCTTTATGACTGGGGTCACCACAAGCTTGTTTAATAGAGACTAACGTAGGGCACCTATATATAATAATTAATAAGTATTGTGTAAATATACTTCATTTCTTTAATTTTATAATCTATATTCTTTATGCTCATTTCATATTTTACATATTCCCAAGAAACTACCTGATGCCAAGCCTTTTATATGTAAGAGAGGAAAAACAGACGGCAGAACAATCTTATAGAGCCTCAATCTCAGCTTGAGAACGAGTGTATGCACAAGATAGCTGTAAATATGGGGCTTATATCTCTAGATATACAATGTATCTTTTAAAGTTGCATTATAGTGTTTAATTAAAATATACAATGTGGTATTGCAATTAAAAATTACTATCCAACCAGTAAACTTTTGTTTACATTGATGTATAGTAAATATATAGTTTAGCACTTTACACACATTTAAAATTAAACCATCTAATTATTTCTACTAGTACAAGATGCTAGTGTTGCACAAGTAACACAAATTAGGTTCGAGTAAGAACATAAGAATAAAGGTAACTACAGAGAGCCTATTGGCCCATACGTGGCAGCTCCTATTTATAACCACCCAATCCCACTCATATACATGTCCAACCCATGCTTAAAACAATCGAGGGACCCAATCTCCACCACGTTACGCTGTAATTGGTTCCACAAATCAACAACCCTGTTACCGAACCAGTACTTAACCAGGTCTTTCCTAAATCTAAACTTATCCAATTTATACCCATTGTTTCGTGTTCTGTCTTGTGTTGATACTTTTGATACCCTATTAATATCCCCCTTTGTTATGTCCATTCATTCACTTGTAAACCTCTATCATGTCACCCCTAACTCTTCGCCTTTCCAGTGAATGCAATTTAAGCTTTGTTAATCTTTCTTCATATGACATGTTTCTAATTTGGGGGATTAACTGTCATCCTAAGCTGGTTTAAGTGAGTTTATGTCCATTCTATAGTATGGCGACCAAAACTGAACTCCATAATCTAAATGGGGCCTAACCAGAGCAAGATATAGCTGAAGGGCAACACCAGGTGTCTTGTCATCTTGTAGTAGTTGAAATTAGTTTCAACTAAGAGGTGAAGCAGTTTCAACTCTTGAGTAGTTGAAATGGACAATCTGTGATGTATTTTTGATGTCAAGAGAAAGAGGTAAAGCACAAAAATGACAAAGAAAGATGGCAGAAAATGAAAAGGGGCAGAAAGATGACAACAGAAGTGAGAGGCTCTGGTTGGAATGAACAGTGCATAAAAAGTGCCGGGGTAACAAACTATTGTGAAGAGACTTTTGTGTTTATTGGTCAAGTATTATTTAAAAAAATTCCCTACATTACTTTACATATTTCCCTGGTTAATGCCTCCCCCACTCTGAAAATAGGGAACAGGATAAAGGTGAATGTACAAATGTTATCATACATTAATACTATACATTAAAAAACAAAAAGCTTTACAAATGGAACAACATTGCACATTACAGTTACCAACCACTGAATGTAGCATTATAAGCAGTATCTATTAAAACTCGGCAACAGACTATGAAGTTAAAAATACCTTCAGAAACAAGGAAATTCAAATTATTTAACTTCACAAATCCCTTGCATGACCCCCTCTTGACAATTCTACACAAGCAAGGAGACCACACCTGCATATATAAAATCTGCTCATGTAGGCCAACCCGGATACACTGAGGGCTACAGGACTGGAAACTGTTAGGCATGAAAGGCCTGAGCTTTTAGACACTCAAGATGCAAAAGTTATATAACAAATTTGATCCACTTAACATTTCTAAAGTGGCACATACAAGAGATAATTGCAAGCTTGCCTAGCTAAAGTACAAAATGGAGAGCAGGAAGTTACTCTTCTTCCAAAATGTAACAAACCTGTGAGAGTTGTCAGACAAGGGATATTAAAACACAGCTTAGCAATAATAAGAGAAATATTGTACAGTTACAAGGTAGAGCAGGTATCCGAGTCAGTCAGTGGCCAGCAACTGGGACACCGCTATCCGCTGTAGTTAATGACTATCGAGGTCACAGGTGTTTCCTAGAGAAGGAAGGTGTTGACAGTAACATGTCTTAGTATGACAAGCCAGTAGGACAGTGAATGCTGTCTCTGGTTAATGTGTTGTGGAAGAGAGGATGTACAAGTACAGAACCAGTACAATGAAGACCTGGGATTATATTTGTGTAGTGCAGTAGCTCCTTCATAAGCCATAGGGTTCACTGACTACAACAAAAATACAAGATTCCTGTTGACAAATTATGTGGGGAAACATATCATGGAAGATTGCATGAAACTATAAAATGACCAAGACAGATTTAAAGAATATTCCAACAAGCTGCTATTTGAGTTTCACTCAAGTACAAATTAATGAAGCAGGGTACTAGGAACAAGACGCCAGACATAAGGTACAAAGCATGAGAGGAAATCCTCCTGGAACCAGTCAGGAACAAAAGATCTATGGATTGACATTATACTGAAAACATCTCTAAACCTACACCAACCAGGAATCATCAAACAGTAAGTAATTTTTACTGTACCAACATGAGAACTGCCTTTAGAAATTTGAATAATAATTCATTAAGGACCTTACATACCACATGTCAGACCAATTTACTAATATGGAGCACTAGCGAAGAGTTCGTATCCTGTGGCACTGATGAACACAGTCGGATCCCAGCTGATACATCATGAGTTTGTGTAATGTTTGCTTCACCTGATGCCTCTGTTTACCTAACAGTGAACAGGTACCCAGGAGTTGGGCAACTGTTGTGGGTCGTATCTTGGGAAAGATAAGTAGCTGAACTAAGGAGATCTGGATATGTCTAAATATGCTTCCTTTCCCAGATTAATACAAAGCTGGAGAATGTCCAGAGCATGCCATCAGGAAAGTCCCAGAGCTGAGAAGAATGAGCAATGAGGAGAGAATAAATGAAGTAAACCTCTTGTAGTTGAAAGGGGAAAAAATGGAATATAGGGTTGTAACAACAGGTACATCAGTTGATTAAAGATTAAAAGGTCCAAGAGCCAAAGTTCAACTATGGAAAATTCATCTTGGTGAGTAATCTACAGTGTACAGTGGCTGACAAACAGGTATAGTAAATATTAGCATGATAATTTGAGCATGTGAAACTAAGCAATTTTGTAGCACTTTAATTATTAACAAGTCACAGTGTACCTTACAGTACTTAGCTTAGATGATGTCAATATTTTATACGCCTTTAACATGACACACTGAGTTCCAAGCAACAGTCACCCTACAAATAAAGCTGTCAAACACCCACATAAGCTGGTCTACAGTTTTTATAGATTGTGAACCCCCTCACCTGTACTGTCACTGTCCTGGTCATCGTATATAGAGCCTTGTCTGCTGTCTGTCTCACCTGAAATGTCGTCATCATTATTTTTGCACATTCCTGGTAACTGTTGACTAACTGCCTCACCTGTTAAGCCATGATCATCACTACCGAAAACGTCTGATCCCTGTCTACTGTCTACCTCACTTGGCAGACAGACAGTTGGTTTTGATACTTTATGGCAGCCTATTTCATCTGTTGAAATTAAAGATTTTCTTTATTATTTGTATTAATGAACAGTTTAATTAATTAAGAGTACATATTAAATGTATATTGTAAGGACAAAATATGGGGATACACTGCCTACAAAACAGGAGCAACTTGACATACCAAGTGGTGAAGAAAATAAATTACTTCATCTTTCAATCCCCCTTTAAACTGAATGATTAAATTTCACATTCTACATATAGAAAGAGGACTATATACTGTACAGAACCAACTACACACTGTACATCCTCATCAGATCTGTGCATTAGCAACTCATAACTTCTTCCTTACTAGTCTGTCTGTAGAGCAGCAATATAAAATGGCATTAAAGCAGTAGCATAACCAAAGAACTAACTCAGGCTGTTGCACAGCCATATACAGAGCAAAGCTAAAGAGCAGGGGGCCCAGATTCACGAAGCAGTACCCCACCTCCACCACGTTACGCAGTACTAGTAATTGGTTCCACAAATCAAAATCCCTTGTTGATGCTCTTCAAAACTGAAGGAAATTTTGTATGCATTATCCTACTCACCTTGGACAATAGTTTACCATGCAAATCTAAATTACACAGTATTTGCAATATGAATTGGCACCAAAGATGAAACAAATATAAAGAGCAACATTCAGAAATGAAAACAGCTTACAGGAGAAATATTGATACTAACCTGGCATCTTTGATGAGCTGACCACCTCAAAATCATCGCTGTCACGTCTCTTTGTTTCCACATGATCAGACCTTCCCTGATAAAAGAATATACTAGTAAAATGACAATACTGTGCCTAATACTGTACAATAAATTATTGATTGGCCAGCAAGTGAAATTGAAATGATAATGGTATTTGATGGTACAGTATCCAAAAGTGCTGGAAACACTCCTGCAGTTAATGGAAATGAGATACAAGAAATAAAGAACAAGAGACAAAATGTGAAAATCTGCTCAGCCACCACTCACTCACAAGCCGGTGACATGTCACCATGCACATTCACTACAAATGCAGTCTCCGTGGTGTAGTGGTAAGACACTCGCCTGGCGTTCCGCGAGCGCTATGTCATGGGTTCGTATCCTGGCCGGGGAGGATTTACTGGGCGCAATTCCTTAACTGTAGCCTCTGTTTAACGCAACAGTAAAATGTGTACTTGGATGAAAAAAACGATTCTTCGCGGCAGGGGATCGTATTCCAGGGACCATAGGATTAAGGACTTGCCCGAAACGCTACGCGTACTAGTAGCTGTACAAGAATGTAACAACTCTTGTATATATCTCAAAAAAAAAAAAAAAAAAAAAAAAAAAAAAAAAAAAAAAAATGCCTGCTTCTTTAAAATGCTAATGTTAATTGTACAACAATCTGAAAGTGAATTTCAAGATAACCTGCAGTTACAGATTTGAATTAATAAGCATCCTTGCTCAACACAGGACAAAGCAACCAAAATATTTCCCAGATATCTCGTGAAGGGTTAAAGCACCGTACTGAACATTGCATCACTACCAACCTTCTCTTTAGCTTCTTCACTTCCAGCGGCCTTTCCAGGAACTGAACTGTCAGGAGACTGTTTTGATGTCTTGGGAGAGGAAGTCGAGCTCACGGTTTGTTCCAAGACGTCCATAGATTCTGTAGTATAAGACATCCTCTTAAAAATAGTAAAAGAAATGGGTAAGGTATGGACCTCTTCCAACAATGATAAACTATACATCTTCTGTCTTTTGGAAACATTGCGTGTAAAAGTTCTCTACACTATTCTCACTAAAGAAAGAAGACTAAGTAAAATGTGCTACTGTATATAAATTACTAGGGGGGGGGTACTTGGCTGAACCAGCTGTGCCCAGGTCTCCCTTCCCCTTCTCTAATCTCCCCTTTCTCTTTCCTTACCCTTCCCACCTTCCCCCCTTTCCATCTTTCTCCCTATCTCGTCTCCTCTTCCCTATCATCTTTCTTCTCCAAGATACCTTCCCCCCTCTCCATTCTCTCTCACCTCCCATCTCCCATCTCTTCTCTTCTCTTCAAACATCCCCAGTTCTCATCCCCTCTTTCCCACTTCTTTCTTTTCTCCCTATCTTTGTGTCTGTCTGTCTTCTTGTTTCTTTTTTCTCTTTGCCCTGGTTGACTTGGTCTCTCTACAGGTCAATCTGTGTGTATTCCTGTCTCTATTTGTCACTTTCTTATTCTCTCTGTCTTTTCACTATCTCTCTATCTTTCTCATAAAAAAATAATATAGTTTTCCATTAGCATGCGAGTGGTTTGGCAGTGGGAGGAGTCGAGCAGTACAAAATATTTTAAAATTATAATGGTTTCCCCTTTGTTTTCAGAAAAAAATAAGGGGCTTTTAAGATGGTGAAGGTTGTTTTAATTTGTTTCCACCCTGTATGGCCATAGAATTATTATTAAAATGTTAGTAAAATTTTCCTGATATAAGTACATAATGTGTCACAATGCTAAACTAATAAAAAAATAGATCTCTCCCCTTCTCCTCTTCCCTCTCAGAACAATTAATAAAATTAATAGTTTCTCATCAGCTTTGAAAAAGACTTTGAAGTTATGGGAGGATCGACTGTTTTATGCTGCAAAGTATGATGATTAGACATTTTTTTTTTCCTATATCAGTGTGTAATTATTCATATTAAATAAAAAACTGAAATTTTTATTTAAAATGTTTTGCCAAGCAAAGTTGGCAGACAGCATCAAAATCAGTTGTGGGGGTGAGTATGTTATTACTTAAGTGTAGCTACCAGATGAGAGCTATGCTTGTGGTGTCCCATCTTCCCTCTACTGTTCTTTGGTATATGATCATTTGAAACTACCAACAATTTTGGCATCCACCACCACCTCACTTGTTCACACCATCTACCACTGTTTACAAAAGAGAACTTTGATATTTGTACTGTATTTTTACTTAACTTGAATCTATGCCCTCTTGTATTTGAAGTTGCAGTTTTAAAGAATTCATTTGTCAATTCCCTATTTAGTGATCATATCTCCTCTTTTTCTTGTCTTCAAGCTTTGGAAAATTTGACACCTATAGCCCCTCCTCTTCCATGGCATGCAGTTCCCTCGAATTCTGGAGACCCCAACCAGTCTATGTTCATCCTATACCCCTAAACCATTCCCACTGGAGAGTTAGGAGAAGCTAGCCCCAAGCATCCAGGCTCTCAACCTCGAACAGATACAGACATTTTCTCTTATAGTTATAGATTTTTTGACTCGAGTGAATTAGAATAGTCCTTAAGTACAGCACTCAGGCAAATTACCGCTTATTCAATTGAAAAGCACACATTTTGTAATATATCGACAAATGCAAGACCTTACATGTGGTGCATAGCAATCCATGCCACAACTGCCAAATTAATAACATTACACTGCAGCAGATTGAAGAAGAAAAGGGGCTTGGAGTCAAAATCCAGCACTCACTAAAAGTTGCACAACAGGTAGGAGCAGCAGTCAGAAAAACTAACCAAACCCTTGGTAAGGAAAAGAAGGTAGTGATTCAACAGTATAGATCTCTGATGTGCCCCTATTTGGATTCCTGTATCCTAGCATGGAGACTTCATTTTCAGAAAAAACATAGTTGCTCCAGAGAAAGTGCAACACCGGGCAACAAAAGTCCTTCCAGAGCTAAGTCATCTCACATATCAGGAATGGTTGAGGGGGACAGGCCTAACAACACTGCAAACCAGGCATGACAGAGCGGATCTCACCGAAACTTTTAAAATAGTACTGAACAATCTGGAGGACGTTGATCCGGACAATTTCTTCAAAAGCTCAGATGTAACAAACAAGATGCAACAGTTTCAAGCCCAACAAACCACAATGTAGGACTGAACAGGAGATGCTTTTTCACCCACAGGGTTATACCCATGGAACTGCATACCTGCCGAAGCCATAAATGCCAAAACTGTTAAATTTTAAAATCCAACTGGAAAAGATTATCAAAGCAAATGAGGGGACCTTCGACAAGCTGTTAGCTTCCTGTCCTTGTCAAGGCCACTAGTCTTAGTGGCTCTCAGGTAAATATGTATAAAGATATACAACTTACTGTAATCTTGAATACTACTGTATACTGAAAAGCTGCATATTACACATAAAACAGATACATACCTTCATTTGTTGAGTTAGTTGACTTGCTGTTGCCTTGAGAAATTGGTAGAGCATTGCCATTAGGGTAAGCCATTTGATTTGCACCAATCTGCAAAATTTTGAGGGCTTTTCAATGACAACTTTGCACCAACTGTGGAAAATCCAAAGATATTCCACAATGCTTGCTGTGTAGTGCTTTACTGGCACTACTAGCATCATATTATGTGCAGCTTTTCCAAGACCTTCATATGCCAAATATTCGAAGACCTTCATATGCCAAATATACCAAACCATGGATAGTAATGTGCTATCATTGCAAGCAGATTTCTTATCTGTCCGGGGAATTATTTCCTATTAAATAAATGAGTGGCATTCACAAAGTCTTCCTCAAGTACTGTACAAGCCGGGCATGGGGAGTAGAACTCCTAGGACCCCATCAAGCAGGTATCGAGCAGTAGTTCAACTCTTGCTTAATTACATCCACTCCTCCCTACTAACACTGCTCTCACCCACACAATATCTACTTTCATCTCTTCCATTTTTTATCATGCTTCCCCTTCCTTTCCAATCCTATTTTTGTGTGTGTTTTATTATGAAAGTACAGCACTATGTATAGCATGTCCTATTGTCTATAAGTTCCTGAACAAGTAATCAATCTAAAAACAATCTAAAGATATTTTAAGGAAGGGGAGTTGATCTGAGCAACTAAGAGGACTGTATAACATTTCCTTCATTTGAAAAAGTATGAAAGGTGTAAATGAATTTTATGAGTAGAAAAGTTACATTTTTGTGTAGCAAATATTGAGGAATGATGAACATCAGTGACAGGGTAAGGAAAAAATTAAGCACCATTACCATTAAATGAAAATACTATAAATAAAAAATTTCATGTGTTGGCTTGCAGGTACAAGTACATGCTTTTTTTCAAAGGAATTTATCTTAAGTTTAATTTATATTCAGAACAAATTAATGTTATTACTGAACTATTAAAAATATATATTTCAGCCCTAATAAAATATATTTAATTTAAACATATTATGAGAGTACGGTACATATCAAACACTCATGTTCATTAACGATGAGTATGCACGTGCATCAAAGAAACAACAATTTTCTCAAGATAAATGCATGGGAAACTGGTTTACAAACCCTGGCATTCAAGGTGGGTCCAGAAAACTGGTACCAGCTGAAGATCACAACAGCAGAGAGGAACATCATGCAAATACCAATACCCATGGTGGCTGCTGTAAGTGGGTAGTGATACATAAGGTAACGAAGACCAGAGAAAACGGCATGAATTCGTAGTTGTGCACCATATAGTTCTACGAACCGGGTCTGCAGCTCTACATGAACCTCAGAGAGTGGTATCACCTATAAGAGAGAGAGGGAGGGGAGGGAGGGGTGTGGATTATTGAAACTGCAAAGGAGAGGTGTAATTATATTCTTATAGTCTAACAAATAGCATCATATTAATTTTTAAGTTTCTTGCAGTTAAATGCACACACTTTTTCCCCCGGGAAGACTTGAGCACACAATGGATCGCACATGTACTTACTTACTAGTTAGTTTATGTTAGGAGCAAATATGCAACAACATATGAAGGTGGTAAAATCACTTACTACCCTAATTAACCTAATTCTTCCAGAAGGTGTGGTTAGCTATTATAATTCATTATTGCTAACTTTCTTAGCTAAGAAAACAAGGGAAGTTCAATGTCTTAATCTATTACTGTATGTGTTTAATTTTTTACACAGGTATAAGAACAGACGGCTACTGACTCCTGTTAGCAGGCAGGCCGAAAGCTTTACCTTCCCATAGCACATGGTAAGTCTTACCCACTAGTTTCCCTAGAATATGACCAACAAATCGTTTGACAACCAGGTACCCAAACACTGCTGGGTGAACAGAGGCATACAGTTGAGGATTGACATGAATTGAGTTGAGGACTGATTGGCATAATAAACTAGCTAGCTTTTCCAAACAAGTAACTTAAGCTTTTAGTTGTGCTAGGATATTTTCTACTAGCACAATCCGAGTCCAAATATAAACTGTTATACTGTACAGTACTGCATATGATATGTAAAGTCAGTATGTATGAACAGTTCATTAATATGAAAGAATCGCCTCAGCCATGGAAGATGTTGTCTTACAAGTTCAATTTGTAATTATAAATTATTAAATACAATGAATTCAATTAAATTTCATTCCAACAGGAATAGTCTTATGCCTGTTGGAATGCATATTTTTGCATACCCAGCTAATACTATCCTTTTATTCTTAAGGGCATATTTCAATTGAGAATATGAATTTTGGAAAAGGATGTTGTGTTTCTGACAATCCCCCACCCAATGTATCATGATTTTTTTTAGCAAAATGTTTAATATAGTATTTTTATTAGCCTTACTAAAAATGCTGTACAGTTTGATAATTGTTTTGATATGAAATTATTATTTTATATATATATATAAAATAATATATATATATATATATATATATATATGTCGTACCTAATAGCCAGAACGCACTTCTCAGCCTACTATTCAAGGCCCGATTTGCCTAATAAGCCAAGTTTTCATGAATTAATGTTTTTTCGTCTACCTAACCAACCAAACCTAACCTAACCTAGCTTTTTTTGGCTACCTAACCTAACCTTACCTATAAATATAGGTTAGGTTAGGTTAGGTAGGGTTGGTTAGGTTCGGTCATATATCTACGTTAATTTTAACTCCAATAAAAAAAAATTGACCTCATACATAGAGAAAAGGGTTGCTTTATCATTTCATAAGAAAAAAATTATAGTAAATATATTAATTCAGGAAAACTTGGCTTATTAGGCAAATCGGGCCTTGAATAGTAGGCTGAGAAGTGAGTTCTGGCTACTAGGTACGACATATATATATATATATATATATATATATATATATATATATATATATATATATATATATATATATATATATATATATATATATATATATATATTTTATTTATATGGTGGAAGGAGAATGTTGGCGAGTCAGGTGAGGTGAGGGAGGGAGGGAGTGACAGCCAGTGGCGGGCTGTCACTGCCACTCAGCATACCAACTTAGTGCTTCGTTATGGTGAACACAAATGTAGATACTTATATATAATGTGTATATATATATATATATAATGTGTGTATATAATATATATATATATATATATATATATATATATATATATAATGTGTGTATATATATATATATATATATATATATATATATATATATATATATATATATATATATATATATATATATATATATATATATATATATATATATATATATATATATATATATATATATATATATATGTCGTACCTAGTAGCCAGAACTCACTTCTCAGCCTACTATTCATGGCCTGATTTGCCTAATAAGCCAAGTTTTCCTGAATTAATATATTTACTATAATTTTTTTCTTATGAAATGATAAAGCAACCCTTTTCTCTATGTATGAGGTCAATTTTTTTTTATTGGAGTTAAAATTAACGTAGATATATGACCGAACCTAACCAACCCTACCTAACCTAACCTAACCTATATTTATAGGTAAGGTTAGGTTAGGTAGCCAAAAAAAGCTAGGTTAGGTTAGGTTAGGTAGGTTAGGTAGACGAAAAAACATTAATTCATGAAAACTTGGCTTATTAGGCAAATCGGGCCTTGAATAGTAGGCTGAGAAGTGCGTTCTGGCTATTAGGTACGACATATATATATATATGTATATATATATATATATATATATATATATATATATATATATATATATATATTATATATATAGTGTAATAACAGCAAAAGATGTGTTGGGAGAAGCCATTTTGGTGAGGGAGGTGGCGACATCTGCATGATTTGTCACGCTGGGTAGGGGTGGCCACTTTGCTCTTTGGCCACTATACCAGCTTAGATGAACGGTTATGGTGAACAGAACATTTAGATATTTATATATAATGTCTGTATATAGTGAATAAAAGCAAAAACAGTATAGTGGGAGGAGGATGTGGGTGAGTGAGGAGTCATTGAGAGAGGGAGTGGCAGCAAGAGGCTGACTGGTAGATGTGGTGGCCACACCTCGCTGCTTTTTGACTCACAATATCAACTTAGTGGTTCATTATGGTGAACAAAACATGCAGATACTTATATATAACCTGTGTATATAGTGTAATAACCAGCAAAGTATTTGTTTATTGTTTTATGAACACAATAATTGAATTAATAATATGCACACCATAATTTTGAATACAGCAATGATTCACACATTTTATTATATAAACATATCATACTACACACTTTTGAATAATATTACAGCAAAAAAAACTAAGAAAAATCATTCAGAGACATTGAAATAATTAGGTAATTATATCTTTGTGGCCACTCCTGCCTGACAGCTGGGGCTGAGCAAACCGCTTCGGAAGCATGCCGAGTCAGCGCCTTTTTTTGCCAGACTTCCCCGCCCTATAGCGGCCAAAATATGCCACTTACGATATTTTATTATTTTTCCTGTGATCAGGGAACACTAACAGGTTAAGGAAAAAATTATTTTTTTTTGTTTCTTTTTTTGTTATGTGCCTGTGGGTAACAAAGGCCAATTAGCCCTTAGCAACACAAGGGTTAAACATGTGACAACGTGACATCACATGCAAAGGGTCTATAATCAAGTCACAAAATTTGCTGACAAATACTTCGTTAAGCTACTGAAATTAAGTCCTACAGTACTTAAGAAACGATGCAAAAGAAAAATGTACAAAGCCACTTATAGGTGCAAACAACTTATACCAACTACTTCAATCCATTATACACTAACACTACTTAAAGGAAATAATCACAAAATTTAGATGAAAATTTGTACAAAAACCATGACAATAGTCTTAAAATTCTGCAATGGCACAAACCGGGTCTTCCTCGTACTGAGAGAAGAGTTCCACCGTCACCATTTGTTTCTCCTCTTGTATACCATACAGAAGTAAGGGAGAAAAGGTCATGGTAGATATTGTTTGCAGAAGAGGCGACTTATAACGCAGCATGCTGGAGCGTGAGGATTCACGAAGCACTTCCCCTGTATGCGTCTTCATGCTCATGTTGATCAGGAACATACCTGCTGATTTGGTATACTTGCAGAATCATTTAATTTTTTTTTTTGGGGGGGGGGGGAGAGGGATAACATGACTTTCCTTCCCCTTCTTTCTCTTATATAACTATTATAAAGATAAAATATAAAAAATATTAGAATGCTCAGTTAATACACTATACCTGTGCTATTAAAGTAGTTCAATCACTCACGTCACACATGAACAAAATTCATCTAGAAAATAAATGTATTATTATTTGAAAATTGAATAAAAGAATCATACTGAAGCTCACGATATAAACAATGACATTTAAAGTAATTACCGGGTATATTCGGTTTATATTTATGTATTGAAACACAAAGAGGAATAGACTTGAATAGCTGACAACATTTTGCTTGTCACAGCTTCATAAATTGTTTGCATACAAAGAAGTGCTTAAGCAATATAGATGTAGCATTCCTGATTCATGGACAAAGAGGAACTTGGTCAATTATTGGAGTACACTTTAATATACAGTATTAGTTTCTTTATATACACACTGTAGATGTTTTAGATTCTACAGCATAAATGCAAATGGGGAAAAATTTTACATTTAGTGTAATGAAACACCTATTTGTGGTGGGTCACTCAGCAACCCACCTCAAATAGGTTACAACATAGAAGACACTAAACCTTGAGGAAATAAATTAGGACTATGACCTACTAGCATAATATCAAGGTCCAGGATCAGAATCTGATCGTTTAAAGCACCAAAAGGAAGTCTGGGATTTCAGGATTGCAGTGAAATCGTGTTTCATGGCAAGATCATCACCTAGATACACACTCGCCTGCCACCACATGGCACCTCTAGTGATTGCTATATGGTGGAAATTACAGAAGTAGCTTGTGGAAGGCCACTTATTAATCGAGGATTTCTTTGTTTTTATTTTGAACAATAGCACTCTTTGTATTAACAGCTTTGGTAGGTAAGAGATTCCCCAAAATATTTTTACTGAACTAGTGAGAAAGTATCTGTTGTCCTACACTGTGGATTATTGAGCTTGAAGCTGTTGCCTCTTGTAAGAGTTGCATACTTTCAGGAGTGACCTGAATATGCCATACAACTGACATGATTCATATGATACCACTCATATCTAATTATCCATGAGTTGCTTCTAATATTAAACTTTTATATAAAAATGCATGAACTTCTAATCAAATAATCATTCAAAAATAATCAATATTACCAACAGATATCTGGGGAAGGAAGATGATTTACTGGGGTTGGGTTATTTCTTTTCAGCCACGATATTGTAACATTTTTGCTGACTGAACAATCATGACGACATTGATCCAGATAACTTTAAAACGTCAAATGTAACACACAGAAGGAGCAATGGTGCAAGCTCAACAAGCCACAATGTAGGACAGAACACAGAAGATACATTTTAACCCACAGTGCTATAAAACCCATGGCACCACCTACCCACCGAAGCTGTAAATGCCAAAACACTGCTGCAGTTCACAATCCAGCTCAAAATCATCAGGAAAAATAGGGGGACCTTTGACAAGCTGCCAGCTTCCTGTCTTTTTTAAGGCCACTGGAAATGGTGGTCCTCAGGTAAATTCAGGTAAATTTATCAAATCATGTCCGGGAAACAGATACAGTAGTACATTTACCAAGTCATGTCTGGGGAACATAGCACATTTACCAAGTCATGTCTGGGGAACATAGCACATTTACCAAGTCATGTCTGGGGAACATAGTACATTTACCAAGTCATGTCTGGGGAACATAGCACATTTACCAAGTCATGTCTGGGGAACATAGCACATTTACCAAGTCATGTCTGGGGAACATAGCACATTTACCAAGTCATGTCTGGGGAACATAGTACATTTACCAAGTCATGTCTGGGGAACAAAGCACATTTACCAAGTCATGTCTGGGGAACAGATAGTACATTTATAGTCATGTCCAATGGACAATTCAACTAGCCTAATGTTATGATGCAATGAAGAGTTTAACAACTAAGAACATCACACAAGAATTACGCACTCAATTAAGAACCTTGAGCAGGGATTACTCGCAGTAAATACCCTGAGCAAAGTTTACTCTCACAATAAGCAAATTCAAGCAAGCTTTACTCTCAATTAACAACCTCAAGCAAAATTTACTACTACAGTATCTACTTTTACCCGGGGCCAGTTCAACTAAAGCTGCATATAAAATACTTCTATCTAATGCAGTACACTTGATGTCTTGGTCACATCCATTAAAAAAATACAAAAGCCAAAATTTTACAACAAAAAAATTAAATTTAAACTAAATATAACATGCAGTACTGTGTAATTAATTATGTTTGCACCCTTTTAATAAATGACCTTGAAAATTTATAGGAAATATACTATTAAGAAAAAATTACAGTATGGGATCTAATTTTATTCCCAAACCTGAAAGTATTTTACATTAAACATTAAGCTGTAAAGTGAAATAAATAGCATAAAATATTTTCACCCTAAACACCCTTAATGTGCAAGGAGACAGCTCAAGTGCAAATATGACGCATTTTAAGAAAAATAGCACAGTACCGTAGTAGAATTAAATAAGTGTGTCTTTTTACTATAATACCATTATGACTGTCACCCCGAGTTACCATGATCTACCAATTGGAAAATGAGATCTAGTGAAATAAATTATTGTTAAAACATTTGATTCTTGCCTAGTTAAAATCTGCTTGCCTCACATGACGAGATGCGTCCCTTTTTATTAGGGATTAAAAACACCCGAACCCTGAGCCTAGCTAAGCCACTCATAATATTTCTGGACATGTCCCAAGCCAACACGATGCCAAGTTGAATGCCGCAACACCAAAGGTGTTGTATGCAACTCCAAATACTGCTATTTGCTAATGTGTGTCAAGTACAGTAACCATAAATTGAGAGAAAGCCTCAGCAGATAATAATGCCAAAGTACTGAACCAAAATGTCCTATAATCCATGGGCATTCTTATAAATGTATGGGGTTTTGGAGATAAAAAAAAAAAAAAAAAAAAAGAGTCTATGGAGGTGATATTATACTGTAGCAAAAGAACAACTGCATTTTAAACTGCCACTATAGAAAAAAAAAGAGCATCTAGAATTATAGTTATTGCAGTCATGTTTGGAAGCTACCATGACAAGTATTTACCTAAATTTTATATTTTTTTATTTATATATACAAGCGTTCTTACATTCTTGTAAAGCCACTAACATGCATATCATTTCAGGTAGGTCCTTAAATCTAATTTTTCCCCGGAATACGATCTGCCAAATCATTTAAGAACCAGGTACTCATTCACTGCTGGGTGAACAGAGGCAACAGTTAAGGATTGACACCCGGTCAATCCTCCCCAGTCAGGATACGAACCCAGGCCAAGTTTCGCGAAGCACCGGGCAAGTGCTTTACCACTACGCCACTGGGACTGCATTAGGAAAGTAATTACCTAAGTGTAGTTACAGTATGAGAGCTATGCTAGTGGTGGCCCGTCTTCCCTGTACTCTTAGTCATATAACACTTTCAAACTACTGATGGTTTTGGCCTCCACCACCTTCTCACTTAGCTTGTTCCAACCATCTACCACAGTTTTGAAAAGAAAACTTTGTTTTGCTCATTTTCAGTTTGGGGAGTTCTGCTTGCTAGTTTGACTTTCGGTCACAATTTTTAACCAGTTGTTTCTTTTGGGACATCTACCTTTCTGGATATGCCTAACCCTGTAGATGGCAGACATAGAATGCTTTCAACCACATGGGGGTTTCTATAGGCCATTGTTCCTCGTACCTCTCTGAGGGGGGACCAGGTTCTGCCTTGCGGTCCCCGGTAGGATAGAACTCCATCGAATTGACTGATACCATGATCTAATACATACATATCAGCCCAGTCAGCTACAGGGTGCTGGAGGGGCTCTCCACAGAAAAGTACCTAATTTCATCTTCATAGTTTCCTACCTAGTGCTTCAAACTCTAACTGTATCTTGTGCTACCCACTCCCCTAATATATGTGCCTAAGCCATGCAGCTTCACCATTGTAATCACTGCTATCAACTTATATCATGGTTATGCTGAACGCAAGTTATGCTACAATGTACTTGCTACGTGATAAAAAAAATCCTAAAATTTTCTTACAATGTACTGTACCTGTTAATATTCTTCCAATTTGGCTACAAATTATCTACTTAAAATAATCTGTTAGATTAAGGACCTACCAAAAATGCTTTGCAGGAATGTAAAAACATCAATGCTATATGCACTCATAAACCCAATGTACTTTCTTGTAAACAAATGAACAAATCCACAAGGGCCGTGATGATGATTTGAACCTACGTTCGAGAGGATCCCAGATGCTCCTTAATCTATTGTGCCACGACATGGTCAAGAATTGCAGCCATGTCGCACCTCTCAATATTCTTTGATCCCCTTGGACGTAGATTCGAACCCTCATCACGGCCCTTGTGGATTTGTTCATTTGATGCATCATGCTATTGTGATTTCTGTGTTTACCTTCTTGTATATACAGTACATATATATATGTACATATCTTGTATATATCTCTAGGTGTTCAACCCATTTGGTTTCAACAATTTTTTCTAGCGTTTTGACTACCACGCTTGTTAATGAGACGGGTCTATAATTTAGAGGTTCCTCTCGGCTACCATTTTTATAAATTGGTACCATGTTTGCCTTTTTCCATATACAGTATCTGCTAAAATTTCTGTGCACAAGGATGTCTGGAATATTAACTGGAGTGGAATGCTCAACTCAGTTGCACAGTCTTGCAGCACCCAATGTGAAACTCCATCAGGTCCAACCACTTTATTGCTTCCTAGTCCTTTGAGTAATTTTTCCACTTCATCTTAAGATACCTCTATGTATTCTATGGCATGCTCTGGAAGTGGTATTGGGTCCGGCTCTATGAAATCCTCATTTTGTACAAACAAACTTTGGAACTGTTCATTTAGCCTTTCGCACATTTTTCATTCTCAGTAGTCCTGTTCCCGGTTCTCAATCTCTGGATTTTATCCTTTACATGCAGCTTGCTTTTAACGAATTTATAGAAAAGGCCTGGATCTGTTTTACATGTGTCCGTTATACCTTTCTATATACCTTTATACAAGTGTAAAGCTTCTCAAACTGAAAAGAACAAAGGTCAGTCTGTTAAGTAGTAAAAATCCACACAGGTACAGTACATCGATAGGTAGGTTGACTACTAAATATTTATTGCACGGTGACAAGATTATTGGCGAGTGGATGTGGGTGTTCATTTACAGGCGTCACAGCATCACTGAGAACCAGTACTACCACACTTCAGCAAATCATTTACAGCAGTTCCCATCATTTCATGATGGGATGTGGTGCTCCTTGAGAGCTGTTACGTACAAACATGTGGAAACTTATTCCCTCTTCACAAACTGCTTTTACCAAACTTTCTTCCCTATCACTTCTCTTGAGCTGTTAACTTAATCACCACTTACTATTCACTCCTCAGTTACCATTTCTATCCATCATGACCACCTTCCTCTTTCTATCCTCAGGGTTCACTCTCTTCAATACTGTTTATTTGTTCAATATAACCAAACCATATTGGCACATTCCTCAAGTCTAACAATGTATTGAAATCTGCACTTTACACCTCTCCATTCGTGTTAGTGGCTTTGATATATTTTAAGACTAAAATTTGCACTAACAGCATTAGCTGACCTACTCTTACTAATTTGCAAGTGTTTTAAATATACAAGTTTTGCCATTTTTATTGCTCCAATTCTTGATGTGTTCACATTACAGCAGTGTCTTGCATCAGACATCAGGGCAGGCTTTACCACTTCTCCAGATAGCTCAATGGCCAAAAGTATTCTCAACCAAAGTTTTTAAATTAATTTTTCAATGTATTAACCATTTTGCTCCTCTGTCTTACACACATTCCTCTTTTTGTCAGTTACACAACCCAACGCTGTATTTAAAATAATCAAAACCTTTCAGCAGTTCCCCATATGGACTAATTTTACATGAAACTAATTATCACTACCACCATTATCTGTTGTCTACATTCATGTTTATATATACTATCTAAAATACACCAACAAAACTTCACTGGAAAAATTGTCTTTTCCCTAAAGTATCTCGAATGTAAAAATGATTCAAGCATGAATTAAGTAGCGTTTAGTTAAGTTAGTGAAGTAGTGATGCAGAAGCAAGACCACTAGCATGCATAGCATGTTAGTGGCCTTGCAAGAATATAATGCTCAAACACCAATGTTATGTACTCTCACAACCCAATGTACATTCTTGTATATAAATAAGTAAATAAATAAGTACAGTATATAAATAGTGTATCAAGTGAAACTACTGGTGTGTGTGAGTGCAACATCCTACATTTATAACATGGGGGAGTCTGGTGAGTCTTGTTTTAATACATCCCACTACCTGTTTCGTCTAATTATTATTACTTTAAAGTGCCATTTTTGCCAGCAACCAGTCCAGTAATGGTGTTTTTGCCAAAAGCACACTTGACAGCAAGCCATTTCTATACAAAGCATATCCTGAACACACCTAGACTTAACATGTTATCTTCATTACCTATCCTTTGGTTTGTGGGCGATTCTGGCATCTCAAAGTCAACAACCACACGGTATTTCTGACCTCGGGCAAGGACAGAGCCACGATTAGGGTCAGTAACGGCAACAATGGCACATGGATTGCTGCAGATACCCGGCTTTTCCTGGCATGAACTGCAAGAAATACAAGACACATGGAAAAAATTTATATATTGGGTTGGCTATTTACACTCTACTGCAATATGTCTCTGTTTTAGAAATGGGATAGATCAGCAGGTTAATTATCTAACTTGAATTTTATCCTCAATTTAAAGTGTGTGAAAAGGAATAGCATGTTCTGCATTAATAATAATGAAATCACTGCTCAATTCACTGTACACATTTGTTAAGCGAGATTAACATCTATATTCTCTCTCTCATTCTTTTCCATTAACCACTAGGCTGCATGGTACAATAAGTTCATGAAAGGTGTGGATAACTTCGATCAAATGGTATTTTGTCCCAAACGGGTTGCAGGTGGGTGACTTTAGCCGTTTATACTGGTAATGCTTCCCCCATATCATGTATTATATGCATATGTCTGTTTAGGGAATTTTATTCCGATCAATATACAACCAAAAATAACTGTGTGCAACAAGTATAAACTTGACAAACATAACAAAAGTAAAAACATTTCGTGTGTGTTTGACGCTCACTGATATGTTCCAGCGTTGTTTTATATTTGGCGCTATTCTAACTTACGCTTTGTTGATATTTTTTACCTATGGGCACATAGAACATTCTATTGCGAACACATTGACACAAAAATGAATGACGTACATAGAAAATTAATGTCATGAGAGTGAAATAAGTATAAACTTTCAAAGCGCCGTGTGTCGTCCCGTCACCGATACCGGGTAACAATTTCACCACTTCCCACACTCTTGCGGGCGGTTGCTTTCACTCCTTACACAGGGTTCTGTAGAACAGATGGTTGACAACCAAAAGGTCCCAGGTCCTGTCCCTGAGGCCGAACAATGTTTGGCCATATTTACTTTCACATGATGCCTCTGTTCACCTAGCATAAACATCAGTACCTGGAAATTAGGCAACATTCTGAGGAGGGTTAGTCATTGGTTTGCAGGGTCCCAGATAAACCTAACAAGCCTCTCATCTCCAATAATGGGAACTACAATCTGAATTGTTCAGATGGCCACCATCTCAGGTGGCCTTGATGGTAGTACGAAGGTCTAAGGTCCCCCAATAATTTCTGATAATTTTTTTACAGTTGAATTATGAACTGGTGTACTGTACTGTCTTGACATTTACGGCTTTGTGAGGTAGGTGATCCTATGGGTTTATTATCCTATGACCAATGGGTGAAAACATCTGTTACCTGTCCTACGTTGTGGCTTGTTGAGCTCAACTGTTGTCACTAGTGATTTACATTGAACATTTTAAAGAAGTGATCCCAATTACTTCAAATTTGTTCAGTACTGTATTTTAAAGGTCTCAATAAAATAAGCCATGTTTATTGTCACCCATACATGACACTTTGAAATAATTCATTAATCTTTGCAAATTATAAATTTCACCTACTGCTCTTTAAAAAAAGATCTAGAATAATGTGCTATACAGTATGTATAATGAAAACATTTAACACAATCATTTTGGTGACTACCTGGATTTATATGACTTAACAAAAAAGACTATACAACTATAACAAAAATCTACTAGTCTTCAACCTTAAACAATAAAACTTCACTTGTGTTCCTCTAGGTGTGGCAAACCATGCCAGTGAGGCTCGACCAACGTCATCGGGAGAAATACAGCTCTTGCTTACCGGTAATGAAAATTTATTGGCCAAGTAATAGATTCCTCCGGCATGTAGGTGAAGTAGAAAGATGTGTAGAGAAAAACACTCGCCCAAAACATGACTATCATTGTTGCTGTGAACACAACCAGTGAATAGGCTGTTGACTGCCATTCCTGTCAAATTTTGGTATAATTAATACACTGCTTATCACAAACATTAATAAAATTTGATCCAAAGAAACATGCCTTCAGACTACATAATGAAATAATAGGTACAGTATATATCTTTGCTTAAGCTTTTCAAAACATTAATTGGGAATCTGAATAAAATAGTATTGATGATATCAATGAAGTTTCCATTACATTTCTTACTAAAACCCAAAAATTTCTGCAAAACATTACTACTGACCTAACAAATCAGTCGAAAGGTAAAAGTCAGGCACATTCAGGTAAACTGAGGTAAAAATGATAATATTTGGCTTAAAACAGTATCCATAAACATTAATATGAACCATGATGATTATGATAAAAATGTATGCTTGGGCTAGTCGCTAAATATATATGAAGATCGTCTCATTAACAAGTAGTGTGTACTACAGAGCACTGCAGTCAAGAAGAGCCACAATAACTGTCTATAAAAATATATATTTAAAGAAGTAAATGGAATAAATTTCATAGATGGAAGAATTGTCTAAGACACTAAGGCCCTCAGATCTAAGACACATGTCTTGCTAAAGGTTCTAGACCCCGTCAATGTCAACTCCAAAACACAAAACATAATCATCTGGCCAAAAAAGGATGATTTTGACCTTGTCAAAATATTGTAGAAACCCCAAACAGTACAAAAATGCATCTTCCTAGAAATTGCCACACCACTATCTCTCGTTATTTGGATACCTTCATTATTCAGTGGCTTTATAAACTACAGTATATACCAATATACTGTACTAAGTAACCACTGTAATCTGATCAATTTTTCAATTAATACTGCACATAATCACCTCCCTGTCCTCGTTATCTGGGCCCATAATGCTGACCTTTCGGTCTCCCGCGATAAGCAGAGATAAAGCTCATAAATCAAGCCTTACCTCTATATACCTCCATGCTGCCTTTCTCTTGGTATCAATGTAACTGCCCAGTAACTGAGCCATGTTCAGAGGTGTTACCCTGGCAAGGGTGCAGGAGGGACCAGAGCAGCGGCACGACGTCCTTACTCGTCGACCGTCTTGTGAACACTGACATCAGCTGGCGAGCCAGGCCAGCTGACACACACCCACCAACTTCCCCCCACGCTACACCCCGTGCTGCACCCCCACGCTAAACCCTCTGATACACCCCCACGCTAAGCCCTCTGCTGCACCCCCACGCTAAACCCTCTGCTGCACCCCCACGCTAAACCCTCTGATACACTCCCACGCTAAGCCCTCTGCTGCACCCCCACGCTAAACCCTCTGATACACTCCCATGCTAAGCCTTCTGCTGCACTCCCACGCTAAACCCTCTACTACACTCTCACGCTAAACCCTCTGCTACACCCCCAAGCTAAACCCTCTGCTACACTCCCACGCTAAACCCTCTGCTGCACTCCCACGCTAAACCCGCTAACCCTCTGCTGCACCCCCACGCTAAACCCTCTGATACACTCCCACGCTAAGCCCTCTGCTGCACCCCCACGCTAAACCCTCTGATACACTCCCATGCTAAGCCTTCTGCTGCACTCCCACGCTAAACCCTCTACTACACTCTCACGCTAAACCCTCTGCTACACCCCCAAGCTAAACCCTCTGCTACACTCCCACGCTAAACCCTCTGCTGCACTCCCACGCTAAACCCTCTGCTACACCCCCACGCTAAACCCTCTGCTGCACCCCCACGCTAAACCCTCTGCTACACTCCCACGCTAAACCCTCTGCTGCACTCCCACGCTAAACCCTCTGCTGCACCCCCACGCTAAACCCCTTGCTACACCCCCACGCTAAACCCCTTGCTACACCCCCACACTAAACCCCTTGCTACACCCCCACACTAAACCCCATGCTACACCCCCCACGCTAAACCCCCATACAACACCCCTTCACTAAACCCCGTATTGCCAGTTTATTAACATAGGCAAACAAACGAGGCGTCGCTAACAGGACAAATGATATAAATGTCGTCAACATCACACTATCCCACCCAAAAAAAAAACCACCGTAAGCAAAATTATCATGACCACCTCCACACGAGTAGCGTGAGTCATAAACGCACGCACGTCACACTATAATAATAATAATAATAATAATAATAATAATAATAATAATAATAATAATAATTTATTTAGGAACAGTACATACATAGTTGCAGCGTTAGAGTACAAACATTCTGTTAGATTTAAAGATGGAGGTAGTACATACTAAAGCTACTAGTACGCAAAGCGTTTCGGGCACACTCTGGTAATGTTGGTTGCCGTGAAGGCTGACGTGAGCACGGCACCTATAGCTACTTCTTAAGTGTGTGGATGGACCTGCCTGGCCTCCCTCCTGGCTACTTACATGACTGGCTCTCCCGCAGTTAAATGGAGTTCTAGAAAAAATCAACAACGAAGCTGTAATATCGCATCGTGGTCTTGGGAAGCCATTACTTCTACCATGCCACGACTGATGTCTATATAGCCACATATCTCAGTCTGAATTAACTGCTGGGTTGATATTAAATGACTTTTCATATTTAAAATGTGTAAAATTTTATGCAGTTGCATTTTTACCTAAGTGTATTAAGAATTTTCCCTCGTGGTTTCATTTTGCATTACTTCCAGATTATTGTAGTTTGTCAAAACACTCAGGTGTAGAGTGCACCTGAGGGAATAGTCAGGGGAAAGCGCCAAGCCATTACGACTATATAGCACTGGAAAGGGGTCAGGATAAGGACATGGGATGGGACGGGGGGTAAGGAATGGTGCCCAACCACTTGAACGGTCGGGGATTGAACGCCGACCTGCATGAAGCGAGACCGTTGCTCTACCGTCCAGCCCAAGTGGGAGAGTGCACCTGAGCGCATGGAGGTTATATGTAAACTTGGCCTCTACTGGCTTCATTAGAGGCCTCCATATTTCCTATGGGTTCAGTAGGATCATAGGTTGTATAACTTATACCATGTCGTGGTACAAGGGTAAGATGAACAGCTGGGAGTACCTTGATCTCTGGTTCGAGTCATCTTATCACTCCGCTTCCTCATTGAGAGCAATGGCGGGGGCCGTCTTAGAGAGCCTAGTGGCCAGCGTGTGGTCGCATAATTACCTCCCAACTCACTCATACACACTCACCGTCTTCAACTCAACGGTCTGCAGTTCAAAATGTTCGTTACCTGAGGGAACAAACAATGGTCAATGTCGTTACCTGAGGGAACAAACAATGGTCAATGTCGTTACCTGAGGGAACAAACAATGGTCAATGTCGTTACCTGAGGGAACAAACAATGGTCAATGTTACCTGAGGGAACAAACAATGGTCAATGTTACCTGAGGGAACAAACAATGATCAATGTTACCTGAGGGAACAAACAATGGTCAATGTTATCTGAGGGAACAAACAATGGTCAATGTTACCTGAGGGAACAAACAATGATCAATGTTACCTGAGGGAACAAACAATGGTCAATGTCGTTACCTGAGGGAACAAACAATGGTCAATGTCGTTACCTGAGGGAACAAACAATGGTCAATGTTACCTGAGGGAACAAACAATGGTCAATGTTACCTGAGGGAACAAACAATGGTCAATGTTACCTGAGGGAACAAACAATGGTCAATGTTATCTGAGGGAACAAACAATGGTCAATGTTACCTGAGGGGACAAACAATGTTACCTGAGGGAACAAACAATGATCAATGTTACCTGAGGGGACAAACAATGTTACCTGAGGGAACAAACAATGGTCAATGTTACCTGAGGGAACAAACAATGATCAATGTTACCTGAGGGGACAAACAATGTTACCTGAGGGAACAAACAATGATCAATGTTACTTGAGGGAACAAACAATGATCAATGTTACCTGAGGGCACAGACATTGTTACCTGAGGGAAAAAGAATGTTGCCAGAGGGAGCAAACAATGTTACCGGTGGGAACAAACAATGTTATCTGAGGGAACAAACAATGGTCAATTTTACCTGAGAGGACAAACAATGGTCAGTGTTACCTGAGATGGCAAACAATGTTACTTGAGGGACAAAAAAGTTTAATGTTACGTGGGAGAAAGCAGTGGGACCTAAGGGGTTAAAATTAACGTAGGAGTCATAATAAACCAACTAATATAAATTAACTAAAACTATAAGTTGAAGAAATAGGCTGCTGGCTTATGTGTTTTCCCGCCCAGTAACTAATTTATCAGTAATTTGCTTTAGTGAGGTTAGTATTATTATTATTATTATTATTGTTATTATTAACATCTTTGTTGACAAAATTAATTACGATTTTGCCTAATCTGAGGATTTAAATTAAGTCTTATTAAAGTGAGGATAATGCTGGTATTCACTGTCATGAACCTGTTGGTCCTCAGTGCAGCAGGTTTTTAGTTTAGTTCATTATTATGCATGGTGGTGCCACGTAGGGCTTGGTACCTTCTTTTGATAATTACTTTCTTATTATTATGCAGCCTCGGCGGCATTTTAAGGTAAAACTATAAAGTGAAATAATGCAGAATATAAAATAGAAGCGTAAATGAAGATGAAGACAGAGTTCACATAAGTGGACACATAAGAGAGGTGCGGTGCATGCTTAAGTGATGTGGACAAATCCCAATTAGGGCAAGTAAGAAGGGACTGCAGCAGCAGCCTAAGGCCTGGGACGGTTAATGTAAACTGCAAGGTAGCAAAATGAGTGAGGAATGCATGAGGAAGTGAGGAGGATATAAGGGCCTGACAGTTCAGCCCGTCCTCTCCAGCGTTAATCACAATCTCACTAAAATGATGTACTAAATTGTCTGAACCTAACCCAACCAAGGACTCACCAATGATAAACGGGACATTTTGCCAGCCGCTAGGCTTTTTATTCCATTTGTTTTTGGCCTAAGGGGATTTATACGTCATAATACAATGTACTATTCAAGAGGACGGGTTGGTGAGTTAAGGGTGCAAGAAGCGGGAATTTATTATACATACGTATGAGTGAAGTTAGGGTGCACGATGTATTATGCATTATTCTTATAAACCATTTATAACCCCAGATTGTATTCATGGTGGTGTGCTGGAAAACAATTAGCGGTTAAATTAGCATGTGCGGCTAACTGTCGATTGATACATCACTTTACCGTAAGTACTGCAATTAAAGATTTATTAATGAACTGTGCTGAAAAGAAATTAAAATATGATCATGAGTCAATCTTGTTTCAAATGAATATATATCCTGTATTGGCCTCCGAATACATAATATATAGAACTGTGAGCATCGCCAATTAGAAAATATATGTATCCCAGCAGACAAAAAACATGCCCGAGTAACACATAATAAACGTTGAATCAACGTTTTTAACGTTGATTCATTAAAACAACGTCATTTTTCACAAGGGAGGGATATGTATTCACAGACATTATAACTTAGAGGGCTATACGTACACAGCCTGAGGGCAATATATATAATGCCTCTCCCTCACGCAAAATTAATAGAAAATATTAAAAATCACATAGAAAGTCGTGAAGATTGTCATTATAATACGCGCCCCTGCAGCAGACAGGTGCACTAAGGTGCGCGCGCACATACACACGTATCGAACCAGATGATTTCAAACAGGAAAGCAGTCGCACCTTCTTCAACTGCTTTTGTTTTTCTTTACCATATTACATAAGAACATAGAAGTTTTTTGCATGTTAATTAGTTCTCCGATATTACTGTATTAGGGGTAGGACCTGCATATATACTGTCTTTAGTCATATTATACTCCCTCGATTCTATAGTCACTGGTCGTGATTGTACAGTCGTTTTTCTCACTAGTTCCTGAACCAATTATGTGCGTTCATAACCCTGCCACAAACCGCCATGGGTCAGTATAAGGATCCATATATATATTTGATAATATATATATACAAAATATATACACAAAACAGTATATACCAAAACACAAGTGCATCATCACAACAAACATAGTCCATATTACAGACGTACGTAGTAGCAGTACATCACAACCACTATTAACAATATGCTACATATATCACAACATGTGTAGCCTGTGGCAGTAGCTCATCACGGAGCAATAACACGTTTCCAATGAATTCATTCTTAACTGTTTAACAAGCCCAGCTACGTTCATATTGAGAGCCACGGCACCGTGTAAAGTAGGTCTACAGCATGGGAACGGTTGGGTTTAAAATGTGGCCATATTGATCGGTAAAGTAGCATTATATACGGCGAAATGTACAAATATAGTGAAAATCAATAGGCCGGAAGAAGAGAAAGACTAAACGTTTTGAAACGTTGGAAACGTGTGCCTAACGTTCAATACACAGCATCAGCTGACTCTCCCGTCCTCGCTACACAATAATGTGACCTATTTTCGATCAAGTAACGTCCGATTCGCGTACCTTTCACGTAACAAATATGAAATAAGGCTTAGCTTGCGTGTTCGAAAATAGAAAATACGTTAGTCGGCCTATATACGTTCCCTCCCGCAGCGGGGTCCGTTCATGTCCGTTAACTGTGCAGTTCCTTCACAGTGGCCGTCGGAGGAGGTGGTGGTAGGTGCTCTGAGTGTTCATACAGTGGCCGTCGGAGGAGGAGGTGGTGGTAGGTGCTCTGAGTGTTCACACAGTGACCGTCGGAGGAGGAGGTGGTAGGTGCTCTGAGTGTTCATACAGTGACCGTCGGAGGAGGTGGTGGTAGGTGCTCTGAGTGTTCATACAGTGGCCGTCGGAGGAGGAGGTGGTGGTAGGTGCTCTGAGTGTTCACACAGTGACCGTCGGAGGAGGAGGTGGTAGGTGCTCTGAGTGTTCATACAGTGACCGTCGGAGGAGGTGGTGGTAGGTGCTCTCAGTGTTCACACAGTGACCGTCGGAGGAGGTGGTGGTGGTAGGTGCTCTCAGTATTCACACAGTTTTACCATGGACTTTACGCTTACATGTAACGTGTAGTTGATCTCCTAGTTCCGAGCTGTGATGCTACAGGTCGGTGTTATACCCAGCATAGTGCGTACCTTCTCCAATAACACACAATTAGGCCTCTACGGCTAGGCTGGCTGTATAGGCCTAACAGATTTCCATCACTAATCTCCATGAGAGTCGTCGCTCTCACGTGCTCACAGTCTGAGCAGTCTTTGTGTGTCATTCTCAGAGCACAACCCCTGTTTTTCTTATCGTTTCGAGTAAACCAGATTAGCACACTGATGTAATATGTTTGTACAGTAAGCAATTTTTTAATACATTATTAGAAAATACATCAACAAACTGACCCATCGCCTTCACATACGGCCCACTCGTTTATTTATATATTTATTTTATTTATATATATACAAGAAGGTACATTGGGATTGTGAGGATACATAATATGGTAATTACAATCTTGTAAAGCCACTATAGTACGCGTAGCGTTTCGGGCAGATTTGTCACGTCAAAAAAGTGATCTACTAAAGAGACTCAATTATTAAACCCTGGTCACACAAGTGTACCGTATATCGGGGATTTTTTTTTATTTATTTGGGAGGCTGTCCACTGAGCCATCCATCCAGTTACTAGCCAGACCCAACGGTGCTTAACCTGAGTAACGAGTGATGGACAAGCACGTTACACAGTTATATAGGATGAATGATTTCAGTTATTCATGCTAGGGGTGGTAGGTTACTGTGTACCCCATACTCATCCTGGGAGTGGTATAGTTTACTGTGTACCCCATACTCATCCTGGGGGTGGTATAGTTTACTGTGTACCCCATACTCATCCTGGGGGTGGTATAGTTTACTGTGTACCCCATACTCATCCTGGGGGTGGTAGTTTACTGTGTACCCCATACTCATCCTGGGGGTGGTATAGTTTACTGTGTACCCCATACTCATCCTGGGGGTGGTATAGTTTACTGTGTACCCCATACTCATCCTGGGGGTGGTATAGTTTACTGTGTACCCCCATACTCATCCTGGGGGTGGTATAGTTTACTGTGTACCCCATACTCATCCTGGGGGTGGTATAGTTTACTGTGTACCCCATACTCATCCTGGGGGTGGTATAGTTTACTGTGTACCCCATACTCATCCTGGGGGTGGTAGATACTAGGTACTAGTATCCAGTCCAGTATCTGGTCCAGTAACCAGATAATAGCGGTGGTCCAGATACTAGTGGTGGTATACCAGGAAGAAGGAACAATGGTTTCAAGCTCAACAAGCCACAATGTAGGACAAAAAACAGGAGAGGCTTTTTCACCCAGTGTTATTAACCCATGGAACCGCCTATCCGCCGTTGTCGTAACTGGCAAAACGTTGTCGTAAATGGCGTCTAATTCATCTGTATGCAATTGTGTAAATCCATTTATTTGATATTCAGCTTTGCGGTATTTTTTTTCACAAATCAACATCCGTTACAGCTGAATTTCAAAATCAAGCTCGATGAAATCATCAATCAGGACAAATAGGGGAACCTTTGACTAGCCGCTGTCTTCATCTCCACGTCAGGGCCATTAGGGATTATTACTTTACTGTTGCTAATAACATTACCTTACAGCAGATTGATGAAGAAAAGGGCTTTGAAGTCAAGATCCACCATTCACTGAAAGTTGCATAACAGGTAAAAAAAGCTAACCAAAACCTTAGGAATAATCAAGCATACCTTTGACTTTAAGGAAGAGAAGGTGTTGATTCAAGTGTATGCTCTGGTGCGCCCCATACTTGCATTATTTATATATATATATATATATATATATATATATATATATATATATATATATATATATATATATATATATATATATATATATATATATATATACAATAGTTTTTACAATCTTGTACAGCCAATCTTGCACGCATAGCGTTTCGGGCAAGTCTTTAATCGTATGTTCCCCGGAATAGGACCCGCCAAATTGTTTAACAACCAGGTACCTATTTTACTGTTGGGTGAACAGAGGCTACAGTTAAAGATTGACGCCCAGTAAATCCTCCCCAGCCAGGATACGAACCCAGGACAAAGCGTTCGCGAAACGCCAGGCGAGTGGCGTTTTGCGAATTGTAGTGGTGCTCCACTACAGTTTGGCTGCATTTTTCATTACTTTCCCTTTACTGTATCAAAGCACGGAGACCTCATCCTCTGACGGACATAGCTGCTTTGGAGAAAGTATAACACCGGGCATCAAATATTATTCCAAATTTAAGTCAACTCGTACCGGTTGACTTAACCGGTACGAGTTAAGCTAACAACATTAGCCCTGTTAGCACAGGGCTAACAACACTGCAAACTAGGCATGCCAGCTCTCATGGAAACCTTTAAAATACTAAACACTGAAGGATGTTGATACGGACAATTTCTCCACAAAGTCAGATGTAACAAACAAGGAGCAACAGTTTCAAGCTTAAGCCACGATGTAGGACTGAAAACAAGAGGTTCTGTAACAGAACCCATGAGCACCACACCAGAAACAAATAGTTTTGATATTCCAAGAGTACGACTTAATCAAACTAGAAATGCTCTACAAATCAAAGGACCCAGAATGTGGAATGACCTTCCCAATTATGTCAAAGACAGTACCTCTCTCAACCAGTTTAAGATAAAAACTAAGCACTACCTAATAAATTCCCTGTAACCTACCTTACCCCTATAGTGTCAATCCATGTCTGTTTAAAAAAAAAAAAAACGCTGTTTGTCGACCTAATTGAATTTGTGCTGCTTTTTCTGCCATGTTCCCCCCCTTTTTTTATTTTTATTTTTATTTTTAATTGTTCTCAACACATTACATACTTTAATCTCAATTAGTATTAAGTTTTAGTCTTTAATGTTTTTCCTGCCCGAAACGCTTTGCGTAATAGTGACTTTAGGCATTGTATGTTCTATCTATAAATCTATCAAATTTGTAAAACCTTTTGTATGTATGTACCTTATCTGAATAAACATTTATTTATTTATAGATGCTTTTTCACCCACAGGGGTGTATACCCGTGGAACCGCCCAACCGCCGCAGCCGTAAATTTTAAGCCGAAGACTGTTAAATTTTAAAATCCAGCTGGAAAAAATCATCAGGGCAAATGGGAGGACCGGCGGTTTTGTCAAAGGACCATCCTTTGACAAACCGCCGGCACCCTGTCCTCGTCGAGGCCAGTAGTGTTAGTGGCCCTCAGGTAAATTCACGTAGTGGCCCTCGGGTACATTCACGTAGTGACCCTCAGGTACATTCACGTAGTGGCCCTCAGGTACATTCACGTAGTGGCCCTCAGGTACATTCACGTAGTGGCCCTCAGGTACATTCACGTAGTGGCCCTCGGGTACATTCACGTAGTGGCCCTCAGGTACATTCACGTAGTGGCCCTCAGGTACATTCACGTAGTGGCCCTCAGGTACATTCACGTAGTGGCCCTCAGGTACATTCACGTAGTGGCCCTCAGGTACATTCACGTAGTGGCCCTCAGGTACATTCACGTAGTGGCCCTCAGGTGCATTCACGTAGTGGCCCTCAGGTACATTCACGTAGTGGCCCTCAGGTACATTCAGGTAAACGAATTTTTGGGTTTAGTTCCTAAACCTATTATGGGCCTCAATGGGATGTATAATAAATTAATAAATATCTAAGTATATTATTTTAACTAATAAATATCTCTGTAAATCGCTTAAAGGTTTTTCTTAGGACAAATTTGAACCACGTTTATATTTGAAGAGCGCGTCAATGAAAACAGTACGTTTAGCTGCATTTTCATTGGTGGATGAAGAAACTGCCAAAAATAAGCCACATATATATCAAATCCTTAACAACAGAAAGCAAACTTAATCAAAAAAATTATTTCGTTCAATGTGCGATCCCTAATTTAAAAGTGGTATCCTAGAATAATAAATACAGCGATGATTTACCAGGAGCGAGTGTTGTAAATAGTGAAGAGTGGAGGCAGCTGGCAAGGAGGCAAACGTTGCCGACCAACCTTGGTTCGTCAGTCGCCTTCCCGCGCCAGTCTCTGGGAACTGTGGTCAGCACAACTGTTAGTTACCTCCTCTCCAGTTACCTTTTGTTTTTGTTTTGTTTTCCCCTTCTCTTGCCCAATGAAGGATGCCACAGAAAGTTAAAAAAAAACCAAGATAATGTTAGCGACACTGAAACGGGTAAATAACAATTTATCTTGGGATATTGATCTTGTGTATCCTAACTTCATTCGAAAGTGCGTCAATATCCTTTTGCGATGCTAACTTTGCTCAAGGATGTTTTGCCGAGTGTATTACAAGGTTCGTGTGACTGAGAATGTCTGTTATTGACAGCTGCAAGATATCTGTGAGTAAGGAAGGTGTGCTGGTGAAAGTCAACAAGAGCTTAGTTATGCTGATGCGTAACAGCGTTGGCGTATACGCCACGCTCCCTCTACCCCCTGATCCCCCTACCCCTAGTATCCCTCCGTCCCCTTGTACCCCCCACCCCTAGTACCCCCCACCCCTAGTACCCCCCACCCCTAGTACCCCCCACCCCTAGTACCCCCCACCCCTAGTACCCCCCACCCCTAGTACCCCCTACCACCCCCCTACCCCTTGTACCCTCTTGCCTCCGTTCCCACTGATAATATACCCTCTGACCCCTGCCCCCTTTCCTAGTGTTCTCTCTCCCTGTACGCACCTATTTGTGCTTGCGGGGGTTGAGCTCGGGCTCTCTGGTTCCGCCTCTTGACCGTCAATCAACAGGTGTACAGGTTCCTGAGCCTATTGGGCTCTTATCATATCTACACTTGAAACTGTGTATGGAGTCAACCTCCACCACATCACTGTCTAAATCATTCAATTTGTCACCCACTCAAACACTACAAAGGTTCTTTCTAATATCTCTGTGGCTCATTTGGGCACAATGTCCCTACGGACCACTGTTCTTTCCCTGTCCCTATGGACCACTGTTCTTTCCCTGTCCCTATGGACCACTTCTTTCCCTGTCCATATGGACCACTGTTCTTTCCCTGTCCCTATGGACCACTGTTCTTTCCCTGTCCCTATGGACCACTGTTCTTTCCCTGTCCCTATGGACCACTGTTCTTTCCCTGTCCCTATGGACCACTGTTCTTTCCCTGTCCCTATGGACCACTGTTCTTTCCCTGTCCCTATGGACCACTGTTCTTTCCCTGTCCCTATGGACCACTGTTCTTTCCCTGTCCCTATGGACCACTGTTCTTTCCCTGTCCCTATGGACCACTGTTCTTTCCCTGTCCCTATGGACCACTGTTCTTTCCCTGTCCCTATGGACCACTGTTCTTTCCCTGTCCCTATGGACCACTGTTCTTTCCCTGTCCCTATGGACCACTGTTCTTTCCTTGTCCATATGGACCACTGTTCTTTCCTTGTCCATATGGACCACTGTTCTTTCCGTTCAGGAGTCAAGTCATCAGATTCATGGAGACCAATGACTATCACAATCCAGGCCAACATGTATTTAGAGCAGGAAGATCATGCTTCTCACAGCTACGTGACCACTACGACAAAATCACTGAGGCATTAAAAGGAAAACAGAATGCAGATGTGGTATACACAGACTTCGCAAAGGCATTCGATAAATGTAACCATGTAGTGATTGCACACAAAATGAGGTCAATAGGAATAACTGGTAAAGTCTGTCGGACAGATGGATACTCAATTTTCTGTCAAACAGAACACAGAGTAACAGTCAGCCATATAAAATAGTCCAAGCACAGTTAAAAGCTCTGTACCTCAAGGTACAGTCCTTGTACCACTGCTTTTCCTTATTCTCATACCAGATATAGACAAAAATACAAGTCAGTTTCGTATCATCCTTTGCAGATGACAAAAATCAGCATGAAAATTACTTCTGTTGATGACATTGAAAAACTGCAAGCAGATATTAATAATGTTTTCGACTTGGCAGCAGAAAATAACATGATGTTTAACAGTGATAAATTCCAGGTTCTCAATTATGGTAAAAATTAGAACCTTAAACATAATACAGGGTACAAAACACAATAAAATCTGTCCATAGTAGGAAAGCAGCATGTAAAGGATTTGGGAATAAGGATGTCTGACGACCTAACGTTTAGGGAGCATAACCAAGCAAATATTGCGTCAGCCAGAAAAATGATAGGATGGATTACGAGAACTTTCAAATCCATAGATCCCATCACAATGGTTGTACTATTCAAATCACTTGTGTTGTCCCGTCTTGAGTATTGCTCAGTACTCGCTTCCCTCTTCAAAGCAGGAGAGATTGCAGAAATAGAGGGAGTACAGAGAACACACACTGCATACTTAGACGCGATAAAGCACCTAAATTATTGGATCGTCTCAAAGCTCTCCAAATGTACTCACTAGAAAGAAGACCAGAGAGGTCAAACAATACACACGTGGAAAATACTGGAGGGCCAGGTCCCAAATCTCCACAGTAAAATAACAACATACTGGAGTGAACGATATGCAATTGAAATTGAAATTTCAAAGTTTTGAAATAAGTTTATTGAGGTAAAATACACACAAAGGGATGAGGTAGCTCAAGCTATTCTCACCCCGTTCAGTACATCGTGTTAATATATATATAGACACACATCACAAACAATAAACATATTACCGAACATTCTGAGAGATAAACATATACATTTCCTCCTTTACACAAGTAAACGATATGAAAGAAAATGCAAAATAGAACCAGTGAAGAGCAGGAGTGCCATAGGTACAATCAGGGAACACTGTATAAACGAGGTCCGCGGTTGTTCAACACCCTCCCAGCGAGTATAAGAAATATTACCGGAACAACCGTGGACATCTTCAAGAGGAAACTAGATAGTTTTCTTCAAGAAGTGCCGGACCAACTGGGCTGTGGTGGATATGTGGGCCTGCGGGCCGCTCCAAGCAACAGCCTGTTAGACCAAGCTCCCACAAGTCACGCCTGGCCTCGAGCCAGGCTTGGGGTAGAACTCTCAGAACCCCATCAAGCAGTACCTCTTAGGCGTCAAAGCTGGAGTTGTTGCGTGGGCTGTCGCTGCGTGGAAGGTGAAGGGGTGACCTGGGTTGCCGCCGCCATTGGTCTCCGCGTCCCTCCTCGGCTGCAAGAGAGGAAACAGACTACTGAAACTAGAAAAGTCGTCATGGGACGCAAAGGGAAGCCTTAAAACATTTTGCTGGTACACATACTGTTTGGTTGACCAGACCACTCACTAGAAGGTGAAGGGACGGCGACGTTTCGGTCCGTCCTGGACCATTCTCAAGTATGTGGCCTGGAGGAAGATGCAGGAGTAAGGGAAACCGGCTGATTGATTGATGAAGATTAAGCCACCCAGAGGTGGCACGGACATGAGTATAGTGGTAGATGTTTGGAGTGAATATGATCTTTGGTCGCTGGGAAAACAGGCTCATATGCGGCCCTTAAGTACTCTCAAGTCGAGAGGGCAGAGTCGTCCTCCTTCCTCCAGCGAACAGTGGAGGAGCACATGTTGCACTCCAGCAACCTGTTGTTGTACAGGACAACAGATGTACACAGATCACACGTGAGACTGAACGACTGACTTAGCTCCATACTTGCAAAATTAGCTGCATTATAACTTGCCATTAATGCACTGAAAAATACTGGAGTAGTAATTTTCTGTGGTTCTAGGTCACCTCTTCGAGTCTTGAAAACCCAACACGCAAAATAGATACCAAGAATCTTGTAACTTCCATTATAAAGAACATAATACATATAGCAAGAGTTTCTCATTTGTATGAGTACTATCTTGCATAGGTGTTGTTCGCCATGATACGACCAAGACAGCTAAAGCTGCACGTGATAAACCTGAGATTGAGTTAGATCTAGACATTCCAATCTAATTGTTGCCGCCGGAGGCAGCTAGTTGATTGTGCATCCCATACCCATCCTGTGAGCAGTAGTTCAAAAAAAGATTATTGAGGGCACAAACGTTCTTAGACATCAACGGATGTATGTGAAGAAAGGCTAGGACACATACTATATATATCTGTGATTGCCCTGTAATCAATGATTCCAGACCAAATTATATATGTTGAGCTTTGTGGGCTAATAGATTGGACGCATTTAGTGTTTTCTCTTGATTCCATGTATAACTAACCATCCTAAGAATGAAATAAATCAGGGGAAAGCGCCAAAGCCATTACGACTATATAGCACTTGGAAGGGGTCAGGATAAGGATTTGGGATGGGAAAATTGTTTTTTGTTTTAATTAGTTTTGTCGTGGAACAGGCAGCCTGTGCATGTACAGTATATACGTAAGCTGGTATCGAGGTCTCCCTTAGAGGTTGAACCATGACCCTTCCCAGGATGCAATCCCCACAACAGGTTACTAACTTCCGCGTATTGTACTTTCCTTACTACTACCTTGAGGTTACCTGGAGATGATTTCGAGGCTTAAGAGTCCCCGCGGCCCGGTCCTCGACCATGCCTCCTCGTTGCTGGACTGGTCAATCAGGCTGTTGGACGCGGCTGCTCGCAGCCCGACGTATGAGTAACAGCCTGGTTAATCAGAGATCCTTTTCCCCTGCTATGTGAACAGAGGCATTAGATGAAAGAAAACGTGTCTAACCTCTTATGTAATCCTTCATAAAATTTAATTTCATTTTATTTTATTATGCACCCCATACCCATCCCATGGGTGGTGGTGGAAAGGATTACAGAGGCACATAATCGGTTTAGGAAGTGAACTCCATAGTTCGTTTAGATAGCAAAGGACAATCTTATGAAGCTAGTTACACAATTGTTAATATTAGATACACATGTACATATATAGAATATGGTTGCAAGACATTGCTGTGTATACTGTGCCTAAGCTTGCTAATAAAAAAAAATGTCTCGTACAGTAGTAGGCTAACAATAACATCAGAATTTTGTGTGTTCAGAAGGTGCCTTTGATAAACTGGGATGTTATCTTGGACATACATACATTTATTTGTTTTAAACATGACAAATATCTTCCAGGTGTTTTACAAATTCAAATCTTTCCAGAAACAGGCTTAATATGATGCCTTCGGGGTTACCAGAAGGGCAGAATAGTCTTGGTCACGGAGTTAGGAATCTGCGGTCGAGTGTTGACTTGGGATGCTCCCCGTCACAATCCCAGCAGATGAAGAAGCAGAAGAATAACTGTGAAGCTCAAGCTGCCTGGAGGCCGCCTCTGATGGTTGAGCCTGAAGACATAAGAGAGGACGAGGAGCCGCAGGGTTTGGTAGACCACGGGCAACTGGACACCGATGCTAAGCTCTATGTTGTCAAGGAGGTCAGTCAGCCTAATCCATATAATTAAGTCCTTTCTCACGACAGCCCGACCTCTTGAGCGTTCACGACGTCACTAAACTGATGTACTAAAATGTCTGAAGCTAACCGAACTAAGGACCCACGAACATAAAACGGGACCACGTAATTTTTGCGAGCTGCCATGATTTTTAGTGCATTAATTTCTGGCCTTAGGGAATTTGTCACTACTACCACCACCACTATGGACTGTTCGAAGGGACGGGCTGCTCGCGAATGGATGCTTTAAACTCTTATTTTCACTTATTGTTAATAAAACAAATTGTCTGTGCCCAGAGTATGTGTTCATGGATTCAGAGGCATTTGGCCTATCACACTCCTTCCTACCCCTTATTTACCACTACCACCACCACTACTACTACCGCCACTACCACTATCACGACTGTCATTACTAAGTGCTTTAAATTTTAAAGTACAACTGTAAAAGGTCAAGGCAAATAGGGGTGGGGGACCTTCCTGTCCTCATCGTGACCACTAGTGTTAGTGGCCCTCAGGTAAATATCGCCAGTGCCAGCAGCCACCACTACAACAACCATTGCCAACAGTCACCACTATACCACCACCATTGCCAACAGTCACCACTATACCACCACCATTGCCAACAGTCACCACTATACCACCACCATTGCCAACAGTCACCACTATACCACCACCATTGCCAACAGTCACCACTATACCACCACCATTGCCAACAGTCACCACAATACCACCACCATTGCCAACAGTCACCACAATACCACCACCATTGCCAACAGTCACCACAATACCACCACCATTGCCAACAGTCACCACAATACCACCACCATTGCCAACAGTCACCACAATACCACCACCATTGCCAACAGTCACCACAATACCACCACCACTGCCAACAGTCACCACAATACCACTACCATTACCAGCAGCCACCACTATCATTGCCATTACCAGCAGCCACCACTATCATCGCCATTACCAGCAGCCACCACTATCATCGCCATTACCAGCAGCCACCACTATCATCACCATTACCAGCAGCCACCACTATCATCGCCATTACCAGCAGCCACCACTATCATCGCCATTACCAGCAGCCACCACTATCATCGCCATTACCAGCAGCCACCACTATCATCACCATTACCAGCAGCCACCACTATCATCGCCATTACCAGCAGCCACCACTATCATCGCCATTACCAGCAGTCACCACTATCATCACCATTACCAGCAGTCACTACTATCATCACCATTACCAGCAATCACCACTAGCATCGCCATTACCAACAGTCACACAAACCACCACTATATATTATAAACAGATCACTGTCACCATTACCAACAGTCGGGTAATACCAACCATACCAACACTCGCCACTATTACCAAGTCACCGCAACCATTACCAACAGTGGCTACTACCACCACCAACACCATTACCATTTGTTACAACTAATTGCACCATTGCCAAAATTCACCACTATAAACATCATTACCAACAGTCGCTATTAACACCACCAATACACAGAGAAATCACAGTAATGTGATATATCAATGAGAAAATTCACAGGAGCCATAATAAGGATTCGAACTTATGCGATAAATCAATACACAGATACACAATCCCTCTGTATATTAAGAGGGATGTCATAGGTGGAATTACTTCATGACATAGCCAGAGTGCATGGGAGATTCGTGTGTGAAATCCTGGTTTGGCTTCAGTGTAAGCCTCCTGGAATCCTCGTGGGTTCAGCAGAACACCAGGTTGCAATTCTTTTGGCCATGTTGAGGCCTAGTGGCCTAGAGTGTGCTGCTGGGTATACCCAGCGCATAGATTTGAATCCTCATCGCAGCACCTGTGAATTACCACCACCAATGTTGAAAGCTACCACTACCACCATCGATGTTGAGTCATTATCTCCATTACCAACAGCCACCACTATCACCACCATTGCCAACAGGCACCGCTATTAAATGGAACCTGCACCTCATGCAACACACAAGGAAACTTGAGAAATACAGAGCCTTGCAACAAAACTAGTACTATAACTGAGAGGCCTCATTTAGGACTCGGACAGATTAAGAGACCTCAATGGTCAGCTTGATGTGCATCTGTGTATGCATGACATGTGCTACCTTTACTGCCCTCTGAGGGGGGGGGGGGGGGGTTACATTACAATCCACTCTTGATTTTTTTTTTTTACAAGGTAATAAGGCTCGGTACCAAAATTAGAATTCCAGTTTTGTTTCTGTACAATTCCAAGTTCTTTAGTAACACCAAGGTCATTTCTTATGATGTGTACAGTATACTCTTTCCGGACTAGACCCCACACCCTTTGTTTATGAAAGTCACCATGTATCTTCAAGACCAAGGTAAATTCAGGTATTACAGTCTCTCTGGCAAGTCATCACAGGTGGTCCAGTCTTAATATTAATGTTTTTGCCAATAAAGCAGATAAGAATATACCTGATAAAATACAGACAATTGTATTCCTTAGAGGCAGAGTAATTATTTATTTTTTGTTTTGCAGGGTCGGTTTATCAGTCTAGATGCAGTGACCTTAAATGTTTAACCTTAAATTTTCAAATTTGTACAGCATTAATAAATTACTCTGTATAAATTACTTCCATATTTACAAAAGTTCCATTTTCAGAATACCAGTAATGGCGAAGAAAAGATCCACTCGCTGCTGCAGATGCCATCTTGTTTACCAAACAGATTATTAGATAAAAGCCAAAATGCTTACCTTTCCTCCAGCTCATATAACATTCTTATGATAGATGTGTCAGGGTCAATGAGTGGCTATTGGAGACCTCTAATGTTAGGCTGGAATCAATATGTAGCGCCTTGTTTAATTGGACGAACTAGTCTCTTTGTGTTCGGTGACAGCGTTGCACTGAAGAGGTCGGGCACAATATTAAAAGTAACAGATTTTGGCGGAGGGGGAACAGACTTGACTGGTGCTCTGCAAACCATTGTAAACGAGGTTTATCAATGCAAGGAAAGATATATCAAGGTGTTTCTCATCACTGATGGCCATCATAATGTCACTCCAATAAGTCCAGAAACGGTTATTCAACAAATGTGTTCTCCCAAGAGTAAAAAATGTGATGTATTTGTGTTAGGTGCAGGCAGCGCATTTCCTGTGCAGTACAGTATTAACATTCGATCACGTTTGCATAATGGAAGTGCCAACATTCCCTCTTTATTTTGGGCCAGAAGGTATGCAGAAATGGAGGAACGGATGGAAGAGATTGGAAGTAAAATATCTGATGGGACTTCTCAGACCCTGCGATTGTCAGTGGCAGGCTTTTCACTACCTGAAGGGGAAGCTAAGTACACCTTCCACCCAAAGGAATGGGTATATTTTCCACTTGGACCAGAACATGTACAAAGACTCGCACTAGAATATCACAACAACATTTGCCACATCTTGTTAGAGCCTTGTCAGATACAGTTATCTGTTCTGAATGAGGTATTTCGTCAGTGGAACTCGGTTATTATTCAAATGCATAATAAGAAAGAAGTTATACCATCTGATATCATACCCTTCATGGAGCGACTTTTCAACACCCTAATAGAGGAGCTCAGCCATTCTAAATCAGGATCTATTCGTGAGCGGCTTGCAAGAAAGGATTTCAACACTTGCATATTAGAGTTTAGAACATTGTTGAATAAGATCAGAGCAATACTAACAACTGCAAAATTTAGTAATGAATTAGAGCTTGCAGAAAATATTTTAAGTACTACAGTTGGAGGAGGGAAATATGAAACAAAAATTCTACAGATGAAAGGCCATACAGATGAGGAGTATGCAAAAGATTGTGAAGAGTTTATGAAGATTTATGAGGAACAAAAGACCAGAATTCAGGATATCAAAGTCACTCCAGAAGATTGTTGCCGAATCACATTGTCATGCACTGTGTCTGACCTCCAGGACCCAGACTTCCCTATGATGATCAATCTTAACAAGTTTGAATTCATGAAGCAGTTCACTATTACTGGCATTCCAGTGTATGCACCCAGCAGGGATTCTGTAGCTATTAATCCCTGGTCATTTGGTATTCATGCTCTAGTTAATGCACCATACACTATTATGAGCCAAGTGGCCATTGAATTGTATGCTGATTCCAACCCTGTATACAAGATTAACAAAGATGTACAGCTAAAATGGGATAGTCTGAAAACACACTTTAATGCTATAGTTCCAGTCTTTTCACCAGATGTTGCAAGAGTCATGAGCCCATTAGTTCATACAAGGCTTTATTCAATGTGTACAACTTTTGCCATTTTGAAAAATCCACATATTATTGACTTTAACATTCACATGGCAGCCTTGGGGGTGACATGGGTGAGGATTCTGTTCGAGTACCCGACCCAGCCTAGGCCTGAGTTTGTGCACCTTCGTATTAAAAGTATAGAAGCGACAGCAGCGTTGTACCTCAACCGACCAAGCTACACAAAATACTGGCAAATGCTTATCAGTGACACTGCTCAAGCACTCATGACAGAGAGCACTATAACAGTAGAAAACAAAACAATAAAATGCGAGTCTCTCATTAAGCCAATGTTTATACTTCACTTGCACCAACGGAGCGAGAACCCTCAAGATGCGAGTGTTGTTGCCAACATTATGAGGATGATACTCTTAGAATACATCGGTCGCTGCCTCTCTCACTACAAGACAAATGAGAATAATTCAACACCCTTCACAGATTTCTTTGCCAAAACACTTGCTGATCAAGAACTTAAAAAAGAATGGGTTCAGAAATATATTGCTACCACCAAAGAAAGCATGGCAGGATCTGAAGGCCTTCTCTTAGAGGACTATTACACACTGGAAAAAGTACAGAAAGCAGCTAGGAAGATTGCATCAGAAGAAGTTAAAAATCTGAAGGAAAAGTTAACGGCACAGATCCCAATAGCAGTGGACTTGAAGAAAGTGGAACGGCTGCGCAATGTGTCTTTAGCTGGAGATGTGTCGTGGTTCACACTGCAAATTTTTGCCAGGGAAGTTGGACTAATGGAAGAAGTCATTGACAACTTGTTTAGTGAACAAAGTTTGTTTGTTTACACCGCTCATGCCCTACAGTACAGAGCCTCTCGGGAGAGGCTTACTACTCCAGTGGCTGACTATGAGGCCATTCGAACTTTAGTGACCAAACATGTACAGCAGGAGAATTCTCGAATTATAGCCAAGGCTCTTTCAAATGAAATAGTTCAACAGATGCAGGGTGCTTGGTTACAAGCATATTTGGATGCACACATAGAAGTGGTTCAACCCATGACGAGGCAACAAATCCTAGTAGAGGCTTTAGGACGAGGAGTGGATGTGACGGATGCCACCTTCGAACAGGTATATAAGAAATACCGTCCTGATGTAGGTCTATTGGGTAATGCCTGTCAATGTCGAGCTTGTCCGTATTTTTTGATACCGAATAAGAGTTATAATCAACACTCATCAGTAGAGCGTCGTGGTCCTGCAGCTTTTCCTCATGGTCTGCACCGGGCAGCCTACCGCCTCAGGGACAGCGATCTGTCAACAGTTATCTCCCACCTTGAGTCTGGCACTTTCAACACTCCTGTCCCTCTTCAGTCTGTTCAGCCCTACAGAGATAAACTTGCAGAATTGAAGGATATATATAAAGAAATATATCTGCATCAACAGAACCCTTCATTGATGTAGGTGGCAGTATGCTGTAAGTATCAGATTTATATTAAATTTAGTAAATTTCCATGTATCCAAATACAGTACAATCTTGTGTTCAGTATTAGGAACTATTAATTATTAAGACTTTAAATTTTTCATATAATTTAGTGTTTTGTTCTGTACCTTCAGTATGTAATTACTGTATTCATATTGTAAATACAGTAGCTTTACTGTACAGAAATTAAACTAAACTTATCTGAGCAAGATAATAGATAATAGATAATTGAACAGTACTGTAAATGAGATTATTTTAATAGTGGGTGTAATTCTGTACATAATGCTCTTCATCTTGAAGTGAAGTGCTGCAAATTACTGTCTGTAGTACAGTATTTTCCAGTCCTCGATTTTTGATGAACGCTCTGATTTGTGTACTAAATTCTACCTTGCTTACCATAATGTCTCCAGATAACTAATGATTTTCAATTACAGGTATTCTACAGTACAATCTATTTTTTCATTAGTTTTCATGCAATTCTATGAGAATATTACTTACCAAATTTAAATTTATGACTTCTGTATATGATGATGAAAGAAATATAATGAGGTAGTGAGCGCTTATTTTATAAGCGGTTTGAATCTTCATTATGGGGGACTTGTGACCTTGAGCAATATTACAATAAAGAACAAGTGTATGTAACAAAATTTCTACACACATAGATTGATGTCAGAAGAATGATTCCATTACAATAATTGTACTATTCAAATCACTTGTACTGTCCTGTCGTGAGAGATGAGACTTTCCCCTTCAGAGATGGAAAGAGTGCTGAAATAGAGGGAACATAAACATATACGGCATATATAGACGCGATAAAGCACCTAAATTATTAGGATCGTCTCAGAGCTCTCAGAGTGTACTCGCTAGAAAGGAGACTAGAGAGATATTAAATAATATACACATGGAAAATTCTGGAGGAAAATAGGACTAAGTTTCAGAGACATTAAAAAATCCTCTTTCTGAAGGAAGCCCACTGGTGGCTTCCTGAAGCTATCTTGCTGAGATTGCCCATACTTAGAAGTCACATCAGTTGAGGAAGTTCTGTTTGGCCTACCAGGAATCAGAGCCAGAACCTGGTCCATCTCCATCCTCATAAAGGCGCGAGGAAAGAATGACACTCCAACATCCTAACGGAAAGAGCCTCCAGAAAGTCGGCAAGGCTTTACAGAGAAGCCTTGCTGACTGCTGACTTTTCTGTAAACCTTCTAGATTTACAGAAAATGAAACCTCAAAATTTTCAAACAACTCTGCAAGTGATTTACACAAAACAAGAAATTCACTCAAACTAGGTTGAAACTCATTAGTACCAAATACAAATACTGTCACCAGGCAGCCTGGCCCCAGTCCTCATCTAGCTCCGTTGGTTAGTTCTGTTGCTGATGAAGCCGTGTTTGGTTCTGCCTGTAGTGTTCCAGTCCATCAGTCATGGGCCAGCCCTGCTGTTTTAAGCTTGTGGGGGGGGGGGGGGAGGCGGTGCACATATTTGGTTGAGTACCTCCTGCAGAACTTTGACTTCTTTTCTAAGATGAGCTTGGCCTCTTTTGAATATGGGTCTCGCTTCAACCCATCCTCCTAAGGTTTACCAACTTAAAGAAAACGGTCAATTTAAAGTGCCCTCTCCTAATCTACCAGAGGACCCAAAACAGAAAACAGGACAGTACGTGACTTTCTCGAATTGCTTCCATTTTCTAGTACTGTATAAAAAATTTTGGCCTTATGTAACACATACGATCGAAAAGCAATGTTCTTTGTAGGAGGACTGGTTGCTTAATTGCTCTGCTTATTGACTGCAGTCTAAGGTCAGGGTTTATCTTGGCTGGTTGAAACCCTCTCTTTTCCTAGGGGGGGGGGTCTGGCAGAGGTCATGTCCTACCCACTTGCTGAATTGTGGGGGGGGGGGGGAATCCTTCTTTCAGATTAACTGTTTGTTTGCTCCTGCACTTCCCAAGGATGTGGACAAGCAGAAGCTCCATGTACAGCTGCCTTCACTGTCCAGGGCCCTTATTGCTGAGGATCAAAGAACTTATTTGCATGTGGCAGCATTCTATATGTTTCAGTCCTTGTGGAGGGACTCTCTGAGCAACTATATGAGGATGTAGTGTCACTGGGTTCCACTACAAGGCCTGTGGTTCTAGCCTTGGCAGGCCTTGCTCAAAATGCATGCCCCATTCATTTGGGAGGCATCTGGACAAGCAGTGTTGGCTCATTCGTTAGCTTTGGTTTGGTCTCTTACTGTTTTGTCTGCTTTCCCCCTTCTTACCTCTCCTCTTTCCCAAGGATGTTACACATGTTTTGTCAGCAATGGATTTTTCTTGCTGCCTAGTTGATCATTTGCTGTTGTCTTGGGGTTCTAATCTGAAGAAAAGCAATTCAGTTGGGTAGGGGACCTTGCCTGCTGTTGGTCAGGGTAGTTCCTCAAGGGGAGACTGATTCTCAGACCATTGAGCTTCCTGACACCAGTTTCTACTCTGCATGATGTTGCAACTACAAATCGTGGAAAGATGGTTCTGCTCAGGGTTCATGTTGGCCCTATCATGGGTCACCCCTTTGATGCTGCCGTGGGGAGGGGGAGGGCTTATTTTGCCAGCTTCTGGTCCCATGATTCATGTGCTTTTTGAGTTGTTCCTTGTACTCTGCAGTGGAGCTGGTTGGTCCCTTCTCCTGTTCTTGGGGTTGGGACTTATGGATCATGATTCCTCCCTGGCACTGCATTGACTCATTGCAGGTTGGTCGGACTCGGTTGTGGTCTAAGTGGCCATGTCCCTTTGGGAAGTATCTTGATTGTTCCTGGTCCCAAAATGGGACTCGGCAAATATACAGTATATCCTCAATCTTCTGGGGTTGAACAGCTTCATTTGCTGTCTGAACTTCTATGCAGCCACTTTGGTCCAAGTTTGTCTGCTATTACAGACTGCGGCTTGGATGGTGTCCCTGGACCTCAAGGATGCATATTGGCACATCTCCATACTTATTGGGTTCAGGGACTGGCAAGGTTTTGTTGTGAGGAATCAGGCTTACTGCTTCAGGGCTCTTCCCTTCAGCTTGAATCTAGCTTCATGTGTGTTTACCAAGTTAGTGCAAAGCATGGTAGCCTGGCTTCATCTCTTAGGGGTTCGTGTGATGGCCTACCTTGATGACTGGTTAGTGAGGATTTCCAGCCAATCTGTGTGTCAGCTGCCCAGGAAACTGGTTCTTTCCAACTCGCTGAGTTAAGGTTTGTGGTGAACTGGAGGAAGTCCCAGTTGGTTTAATCCAAAGTTTGCACTTGGCTGGGCCTCATTTGAGACTCAATTGGTTTCTCTGTCTCTGCCCCCAGCAGCTTTACTCTGCCTATAGTTTGTCTCTGTTTGGTGTTGGATTGGGCTCTGGTGTTGGTTGGTCCAGAAACCCCCCACATTAAATGTAATAAAATGCCTCTTTATAAGAGGAGCTTTGGTTGCTCTGTGATTCCCCTCCTCCCTCCATATTCATCTATTCATCATTGGGTTGTTCACCTCCAGAACTGACCAGGGGAGCCGGTTGAAGACTACGGCTAGGTTGCCTGGTTGCAGTATTCAGTACTAATGAGTTTCATGCTAGTTTGAGTGAATCTAGTTATGTGTGAATCATTTGCTAAGTTGCTTGGCAGCTTTGAAGCTTCATTTTCTGTGAACCCTTCAATTGTCCATTAAGCTTCCCTGACTTTGTGGAGGCTTTTTTCAGTGGTGGTGGATTGTCACTCAGTCCCTGTGCCTTAGTGAAGGGAGCCAGGTTCTGGCTCTGGTTCCCAGTAGGCCAAGCAGAACTTGTGAATGATATGACCCATTAGTATGGAGGAATCTCAGCAAAATAGCTTCAGCGAGCCACTGGGATTTCTCCAGAAAGAGCCATTTCATTACATTCAGCTCTGGGTTTTCCAATACAGCATTTTGTAAAAAAAAAAAAAAAAAAAAAAAATCTAATAATAATACCAGTAATAATAATTAATATTCCCTGTAATTTTCAGTCACAATTTCAGGATGGGCTTCCAAGTTAACCATATTTCACCAGCATTAAGCATTTACTGTGGTGTGTAGCTACCAATGGTCTACAGTGTCGGCTCAGAACTAATGGTCCGGGGTTAATTTCCCTGCAATAGAACAGAAGTATTTAAGCAATGTTCTCTTCACCTGATACATCTGTTCACCAAACAGTAAATAGGTACCAGGGAGTTAGGCAACTGTTGTGGGCTGCATCCTGGGAAAGGTCAGTAGTTGACCTAGGGGGACCTTGAGAAACCTAACAGGTTTCCTCATCCTTGACTCTGGGAGACCATAAGCAGAACCATATCCTTCAGCTTCTTTGGGAACTTAGCAGCTGTGTTGGCACTTACGGCCTCACTTGTCATCTTAACATTGTGACGCTGTTGGTACCTGGTTGATGGGGTTCTGGGAGTTCTCCTACTCCCCAAGCCCGGCCCTGGGCCAGACTTGACTTGTGAGAGTTTGGTCCACCAGGCTGTTGCTTGGAGCGGCCCGCAGGCTGCTCCAATGCTTCATAAAGCTATAAATACATCTCTTGCTGACCTTGAAAGTTTCTTCTTGTAATACTGAGCCGTCTTCTTCCACTAGGGTTTCATATACAGTACTGTAACTTTAAGGCCTTAGAACAGATCACATTAAAAATAAGTAGCACAGTCTTTTGATTTTACACTTCCACCCAGGTTGCCAGCAATTTCACAATTCAATCACAAAATTTCTCACTTATGAATGTGCTTTGAATATTTAAATTACTTGACCCACTTGCAGATGCTTGTGTTCTTTGTGTATTCTTAATGGTAGGACTGCTAGACTTGTTGATCTTGTTGTGTCTGCAAAAGGACGCAACAGACTTGTCATTCTTGCCTAGAAATTAGTCATGTTTGTGGCACCATTACGTTACATGTCTTCACTTTGTCAGATTTTGAAGTAGCATGGGTTGCAAGACATTTGGAAGGTGCTATAATGAAAAACTAATAAAAATTTGTAAAGCACAAAAAATAAATATGGAATAATAAAGTTCATATATTGTAAATATGCGGCATGCTCCATTCACAATACTGCCCAACCCTCCATCTCACTACTCCAATCATATCTACATCTGAAACTGTGTATAAAGTCTGCTTCCACCACATCACTGCCGAGTGCATTATATTTGTTAGTTACTCTGGTTAATATTTGAGGGGTTCCCCCACTTTTACTTCCTACTGAATTCTGTAACTTGGACCATCCTCTGCACTACTGTTCCACTCACAATCCAGATAAAATTAGGCCCCTCGTTTATTTCTGTTGGGCAATACTAAACTTGTAATTTGACTTCTGTACATCAGTATTCATTATGAAAATTACACATGTTGAGGCAAAGATATATAACAGTGGTTTTGAACATGTCACACAGGCCTTAACATGGTTTTTAAAATTATATCTGTGATTTAAAGTTATTAATTGTGGTGTCTTGTTCACTCAGGGTCGTTGGTTATCAGAGGTGTCGAGTTACTCGACTCCAGGCTACCAGCTCCACGCCATCTGAGCCCTGATCATCTTTCGAAATTAAGCATCATGCTACCTCCATAATGAGTATCTTGTTCTTAACAGAACTTTTACCCACCCTGGAAAAACTTGCTTTACTCAAGGCCTCTGCATTGAAATTAAACAGTTACAAACTCACCAGTCAACTCTCTTTTTCAGTAGCCAACCCTCGACCTCACAGGTCAAATCTCGACCTCACCGGTCAAAATCTCGACCTCACCGGTCAAAAGCTCGACCTCACCGGTCAAAAATCTCGACCTCACCGGTCAAAAATCTCGACCTCACCGGTCAAAAATCTCGACCTCACCGGTCAAAAACCTCGACCTCACCGGTCAAAAACCTCGACCTCACCGGTCAAAAACCTCGACCTCACCGGTCAAAAACCTCGACCTCACCGGTCAAAAACCTCGACCTCACTGGTCAAAAACCTCGACCTCACCGGTCAAAAACCTCGACCTCACCAATCAATCATCTACCATTCTAATTCGGTCCATGTGTGTAAAGTTGTCTTGTCATTAAAAGGTTAAAAGAGAACCCATGGTTAAAGTTGGTTAATAATTCAGTTCAATGTTTTTCTCACCCTGAAATTTCCCCTCTCCTTTTCTAGCCATAAACACTTGTTCACACTGGTCAACCATTGGCCTCATCAGCCTACCTAAACCCTGATTAATGCTTACACTTCTTGATTCCATGTTAGTGCCTCACCCACGAAGTCTCTTCTACTACTGCACTCCGAGAAGCAGGCGAGCAACAGGAGATGCCGAGCCCTATGCCAGCTTGGAAGATCAACACCCGGACTGATTGAAATGCACCTGCATCATCAGCTGGGACAGGTGCAATGGGTTGGTTATGAAGAAAAAGCTTTATGAACCGTTACCTTCATTAGAATGAAGGATTTTCATGGCTTCCTGCCAAATGAACATTTATACACATAAATAAACAATAAATGTTGAAGCCAATACAATTATTAGGCTTATTTAAGGATTTATGTATGTTAACAATTCATGTTTAGTTACTTGTTTTATGCTTCTACATGTCTATGATATAGTACAGTACAATTCTGATTCAGGTATTTAGTGTAATTATGTTAAAAGGGAGAAAATATAGACCTAAATGATCTAAATCCATAATCATATTTGTGTAGTTTATGAAAACTTTATAATTGTCTAACTCAGGGGTTTGGCATATTATCGTTCCCCTCCCGATTTGCTATGATTACATAGTATTATTTAGGAAAAATAAAAAAGGTCATTCAGATTTCATGTAATTTATTATTATTATACATCCACTTAGTGTTGTGTGTTCACTGAATCTAAAATTATCTTTATAAAGATTAATATACTGTACAGTAGTAACAGAAATTATTAATTTAATGTATGTACTGTATATAATTTTCATTTTGATTTGTATGTCTAGTACAGTAATATTTATTTACATTACATAGAAGTATTTATAATAATAATAATAATTTATTTAGGAAAAGTACATACATAGATGCAGTTGCAAACATTCTGATTGATTATAATAATTTACTGAACTGTAATTTCCTTTGCTCTGGGAAAACTGAAGTAGCTGCATTATGAAGATCATTTACTCAAGCAGCTAATTATTTTTATTGCCGCTGTTTTTGAATACAGGTACTGGCATGTTTGTATAATTTATCAAATAATTTAGTTTCTGAATCTTATTTTTGTATCATGTTTTCTGTCTATAAATAATAAACTTTATTTCTTTAAGGGTTGTAAATTTTGTTGAAGAGCATGTAAATACATGTCACACCCATATTATATATTTGCTTGTGGCTGTGGAAGACATTTTCCACATATAAAAACTGCAGTATAAATTCCTCAATGGCTATGTATCTATGGTTAATACAGTACTGTACATTAATTATCTTGATACTGTACTGAGTTATACAATATAAAAAAAAAATTTGGTGATAAAAAATTGGGATGCATTATAAATGTAAGGGCAGACTGGAAACTGCAGGATGACTTCACTAAACTTCAAATCTGTAGAGTGAAGTGGCAAATGTTCTTCGGTGTAGATAAACCTTGTCGCTGTAATAAGCAATGCGGTCGCCTGGCAGGTATTTTGTCCAATTTTCGAGAATGATCAAAGTCCAGTGCCTAGAAAAAATAAAAGCACTTGGTTTCCTTGTACAGTACTGTACTATAATGTTCATCCAAATACGTGTTCCTTAAGTAAAAACAGGACTTTGAGGCCAATAGCTGACCTTTCACAGTGACTATTTTTTTTTTTTTTTTTTTTTTTTGAGATATATACAAGAGTTGTTACATTCTTGTACAGCCACTAGTACGCGTAGCGTTTCGGGCAAGTCCTTAATCCTATGGTCCCTGGAATACGATCCCCTGCTGCGAAGAATCGTTTTTTCATCCAAGTACACATTTTACTGTTGCGTTAAACAGAGGCTACAGTTAAGGAATTGCGCCCAGTAAATCCTCCCCGGCCAGGATACGAACCCATGACATAGCGCTCGCGGAACGCCAGGCGAGTGTCTTACCACTACACCACGGAGACTGCTAGCTATGACTATAAAATATGACTATGCTTTTTTTTTATAGATAGCTCCAAATCAGTTGACGGCATTGGTTAGTTTGCCTTGCTACAGACTAATATCTTCATGGCTGAGCTTTATGTAATTTTATATTTTCTAAGATTTACTTTTCAAGCACCAACATTCGTTTGTTATTGTTGTAGCTCATGAACCTGAGTCTTAACCCTTCATATTTTTTGGTGATCAAAATCCAATGCTGGATGATCCTTATTTAAAAAAAAAACAATTATAAGCCAGTTGCAGTTGATGGGCTCCAAAGTCATATTAGTATTGCCTATAACGACCTCACGAACACAGCTTCTCAAGTAGTAGTTTGTACCTGTCCCAACTTCCAGAAAAAATGCCTTATTTTATTAACTGGCCTTCCTATTGCTGTAATAGGAAAGTGGGAAATGCAGATGAGGAGTCACAATAACGTGGCTGAAATATGTTGACCAGACCACATACTAGAAAGTAAAGAGAAAGGTTGCCCGAAATTCTGTGTATACTAGTGGCTTTACAAGAATGTTAACACCATGTTATGTATCTTCACAAACTCAGTGTACTTTCTTCTATATATATAAATAAATAAATTAAAGGAACGACGATGTTTCGGTCCGTCCTGGACCATTCTCAAGTAGATTGTGATAAGGGAATTGTTGTTATAGATTCAGCTACTGGGAACAAAACGTTCTAAGTAGCATGGGATATGATGAGCTTGTAGTGGACTTGCCTGGTACAGGAGCGGGGCTGTAACTGATAAGGGATTGATTGATTGATAAGGATTAAGCCACCCTAGAGGTGGCACGGGCATGAATAACCCGTAAGTGGTGCAATTTTTTGTTCAGTAAATCTTTTCAGTGTTCTGAGGTCACATTTAATCATCAGGCTGCTATCGCGGGGGAGGATATTGCTTGCCAGTACTGTATTTGAGGGTGTCAAATAAAAAACAAACCTATGGCACTGTATCATCCTTTGCAGATGACACTAGGATCTTCATGAGAGTAGGCAACATAGAGGACACGGCAAACCTCCAGTCAGATGTAGATCAGGTCTTTCTATGGGCTACAGAAAATAATATGGTGTTTAACGAAGATAAGTTCCAGCTCATGCGCTATGGAAAAAATGAAAATATAAAAACAGAAACCACATACAAAACTCGGGCAAATCATAACATAGAACGGAAAGGCAATGTAAAGGATCTGGGTGTACTCATGTCGGAAGACCTTACCTTTTAAGAACACAATAAAGTAGCCGTCACAACTGCAAGAAAAATGACAGGTTGGATAACAAGAACTTTTCACACTAGAGATGCTATACAGATGATGACACTTTTCAAAACGCTTGTGCTCTCTAGAGTGGAGTACTGCTGCACTTTGACAGCCCCTTTTCAAAGCTGGAGAAATTGCTGACCTGGAGAGCGTGCAGAGATTCTTTACTGCTAGAATCCACTCAGTAAAACATCTAAACTATTGGGACCGACTAAAGAGCCTAAATCTGTACTCCCTTGAGCGCAGGCGGGAGAGATACATTATAATTTACACGTGGAAAATATTAGAGGGGCTCTTCCCAAACCTGCACACAGAAATAACATCACATGAGACCAGAAGACATAGCAGGATGTGCAGAATACCCCCGTTGAAGAGCAGAGGTGCAACAGGTACTCTGAGAGAGAACTCTATCAACATCAGAGGGCCGAGACTGTTCAACACGCTTCCACTACACATAAGGGGCATAACTGGCCGACCCCTCACAGTGTTCAAGAGAGAACTGGATAAGCCCCTCCAAAGGATACCTGATCAACCAGGCTGTGACTCATACGTCAGGCTGCGAGCAGCCGCGTCTAACAGCCTGGTTGATCAGTCCAGCAACCAGGAGGCCTGGTCGACGACCGGGCCTCGGGGACGCTAAGCCCCGGAAGCACCTCAACGTCAAGGTAGGTGTCCAGCTGCTGGACATCTTTTTTTGACCAGAAGAGTGGCTGTGTTGATGGCTTCAGGGTGGTTACTGCAAGATTCAGGGCCTTAAAGCCGGTCGAGCAACCAACTCTTAAGATCGTTGGTTGCTTCACATTCCAGGAGCTAGTGGCTTTTCTGTGACAGTTTGGCAGAAGATGCATTCTCTGTCGGGGTTCACCAATCTCCCAGCTGCATCTGTAACCTAGACGTAGTCTATATAACCGAACTGCTATTTCCCTGTGGATGATAAGGGAATGTTGTGGTGGTGATATAGATTCAGCTACTCGGAACAAGTTCCAAGTAGCACAGGCTATGGTGAGCCCGTAACTTACCTGGCACAGGAGCGGGGCAAGAAGCACGGGCTATGGTTAGCCTGGTGATAAGGGATTGATTGATTGATGAAGATTAAGCCACCCAAGAGGTGGCACGGGCATGAATAGCCCGTAAGTGGTACAATTTTTTTTTCTCAGTATTCTGAGTTTGCATTCAACCATCAAGCTGTTATCGCGGGGGAGGATACTGCTTCACAGTCTTTATGAGGGTGTCCAGCTGCTGAACACCTTTGTTGACCAGGAGAGTGGCTGTGTTGATGGCTTCAGGGTGGCCACTGCATGATTCAGGAACTCTTAAAGCTCTTCTAAGGTCATTGGTTGCTTCACATTCCAGAAGATAGTTAAGTACCTGTAATGGCTTTTCTGTGACAGTTTGGCAGAAGATGCACTCTCTCTGTCGGGGTTCACCAATCTCCCAGTTGCATCTGTAACCTAGACGTAGTCTATATAACCTAACTGCTATTTCCCTGTGGATTCCTTTTGGGATATTTAACCTTTCTAATTTGGTTGCCTGAAGATACCATGTTGCAGATGGCGAATCTTCAGCTATTCTCTGGTGAAGGTAGGCTTTGTTGAGATGTGAGAGTTTTTTGGTGATGATTCACTAGGCTGGGTTATGATAAGATTGATTGATTGATAAAGATTAAGCCACCCAAGAGGTGGCACGGGCATGAATAGCCCGTAAGTGGTACAATTTTTTTTTTCCCAGTGTTCTGAGGTTGCATTTAACCATCAAGCTGTTATCGCGGGGGAGGATACTGCTTCACAGTCTTTATGAGGGTGTCCAGCTGCTGGACACCTTTGTTGACCAGGAGAGTGGCTGTGTTGATGGCTTCAGGGTGGCCACTGCATGATTCAGGAACTCTTAAAGCTCTTCTAAGGTTTATGATAAGATTGATTGATGAAGATTAAGCCACCCAAAAGGTGGCACGGGCATGATTTATGATAAGGGAAGGTGAGACAATAAATAGGCGAGAGAGAGGTGAGGAGAAAAAAATCTTAGAAGAAGAAAAAGCAAGGAAAAGGTACGAAAGGTAAGGCGAAATAAAGGGGGATAGTAATAGGGAAAAGAACATGAGAACAAAAGTAACTGCAGAAGGCTTGTTTGCCCATACGAGGAAGCTCCTATTTATAACCACCCAATAAGAAGGGGAAAGTAATAGGAAAAATGGGAAGTAATAAAAATAAGCAAAGGATTGTAATAGAAAACAAGGGAAAGAAAAAGAAAAAAAATAGATGGAAGGGTAATCTTATGTTAGGTCACATTAGGTTCTTTTTCCCATTACTTTCCCCTTATTCTTCTTATCACAATCTACTTTAGAATGGTCCAGGACGGACCGAAACGTCGTCGTCCCTTGACTTTCTAGTGTGTGGTCTGGTCAACAAAGTGGGAAATGTCTCTCATTAGGTTAAATATGGGCCTCAAGATTAACTCGTACGCCCTTCATGGAACAAAGACTGTGCCTTATTGTCAGATTTGCCTTACCTTACCAACACTCTCTCATCAAGAATGTTTTGATTTTTAAGATTATTGGAATCTTCCTTTCCCAATGTTTCGTATGAGTCACTTGTCCCTCAGTAAAATCCTTTGTGAATCAGACAGTACCTTTAACATCACTCTTTTTCTTGTCTTTTTACAAAATAGTCTTCCAGGCTTGGTGCCCTCTATTGATAATTACTTATACCATCAAAATAACATCACATTTGTTCAGAATTTTTTTTTAAATAAAAATGTATATTTTTGTTTACGTTTTACTTAATGGAAGGTAGTTTAGTTCATTAATTTATTATCCATTCCATACTACAGTAGTTGTTCAAATGGTAGTGGAAAAGGTTACAGATGTGCATAATGGGCTCAGAAACTGAACCAAAATATTCATATAGCTAAGCAAATTACAACATTAATAAACTACCTATAAAGTTTGCTAACACACATTAACAGTCTAGTCCCAGTTTTAGTGTATATGTTTAACTTAATAAAAATAAAATAAAAACATTACAAATAAATATAAAGGTTATATTAAATAAAGGCATTAATATGCAAAGAATTTAAGACAACAATAACACTCGTTAACAACGCCGTACCGCGTCAAAAATAAAAATAGTGTCAGCTTTCGGCTTGGCTTTGGAAAGGGCGCGCCGCGGTTTTGGACTTTATATGCATATACTCCCGTAGAGAATTTAATTGCGAACACATTGATATCAAAATGAAAGACCTGGGACAAGAATTGAGGTAACAAAGTTGAAAAGAGTATACCCATTTTATTGCTCTTGAACGCTCACGTCTAAGGCGCTGTCACATTCTCTGTTTGCTGCGGGTGGTACGCCGCAATCTATATGCTTTATATGCATATACTCCTATAGGGAATTCTATTGTAAACACATTGATACCAAAATGAAAGACCTAGGACGAGAATTGAGGTAACAAAGTTGAAATGAGTATACACATTTTATTGCTCTTGAGCGCTCATGGCTAACGAGAATGTCATTTTCTCTGTTTGCTGCGGGTGGTAAGCCGCGCTTTTGGACTTTATATGCATATACTCCTGTAGGAAATTTTATTGCGAACACATTGATATCAAAATGAAAGACCTAGGACGAAAATTGACGTGACAAAGTTGAAGAGTGAAAACCAAGATTCAAAAACCGCGCGCTCCCGCGGAATGCGCAGCGCTCCTTGGGGGGGGGGGGGTCTGATGCTTGCTCGCCCCGTGAGCTAAAGTGCTAAATTAATTAGTTAAATAATAGGATTATCAGGGTAAACACTTAATACTAATACTGTACTATAATGGTTTCAAGAAATCAACTCCAATATTTCTATAAGCTAAGAAATTTACATTTGTGTACTAGTTACAGAAGGATGATTAATGATTATTAATTATATTATTATAATAATGATAATAATAATTGTTGTAATTAACAATTGTTACACTTTTTCTGCTGGGTCATGAAGAAAGCTGGCCTCGGGTGAAAGAGGGCTGTGGCGATCTCTGTCTGGAACCAGTAGGTGCGGGACGCAGACATCCACCTCCTGGGGGTCGTGCGGCCCAGCGCTACTTCAGGAGGCTGGGGTCGTTCTTGCCCTTGCTGGAGTCGTTCTTCTCCGGCCCCGACCACGGCGGTCTGCGGGTTTGGAGTCCCTGTGCCTTCTTTTCCCAACTTCGAGGTCAACTCCAGAGCTGGAGCTCCTAGGGGCAGTTCGTTGTTGCCTTCAACTTCGTTCTGACAGTTCCTGTGACGGCGCTGGAACCAATCGTATTGACGTTTGCCTTTTCCTTGGAGACTTTCGGCGCCGTGGAGAGGGGGGGTGGACCTGCTGCATGGGTGACAGCTTCTCCTCCCGTATCAACCTACCCTGGCTTTGCGCCCACTCTAGACCGACAACCAGAGCGTAACTCCATAGTTTCCTAAGACTGATGGATGCCAACTATACTATATATAGTTACAGGTAGTATTGCCTAAAAAATTATAAATTCAGAAGTGTAGTGATCTAAACACTGTACACGGTCTTGGGATTAGTATGACTCGCATGCAGTACTAGCCAACAGACATGACTCGCATGCAGTGCTGGCCAACAGACATGACTCGCATGCAGTGCTGGCCAACAGACATGACTCGCATGCAGTGCTGGCCAACAGACATGACTCGCATGCAGTGCTGGCCAACAGACTGCGCACTAGCTACAATAGGTGAGGTGATCTTGGGATGCCTTGCTAGGATTTTGTATAACATGTCATCTCTGATAAATATACTGTATATGGATATTTCTTGAACATTGGTGGCATAATTGTCTTTTTCAACTCTTCTTAGTTGTCATTAAATTACATAGTGAAGACGTGAATAGTTTTGCTGACAAACTTACGTTTGGTTATATCTACTTCAACATGGTGTACAAACTTACAAATGTACTTGTAGTTGAGCCTAAGCAAAGCAGCAACAATCTCAAGAAAGTCTGCTGACTTTATTCGATGACCCATAGATATGTGGCTCTGCCTGCATAGTAGTATGATGACAGATGGAAAAGACTTGGATGTAAATTTCACTGTATCAAGTCCTCTTAAATTTTGTGAAAAGAGAAAGAGACCAAAAAAATCTGTCTTTAGGCAAGCAGTTACATGGGAGTAACTAATAATTAACATGTCAAATCTGAATACATTTACTGTTTTCACTTTAGTGCAAGGAGTATGGCAAACAATTCTGTATGACAGCGTTATTAACACTAAGTCCCCAGTCAAGAGTTGGAGCCCCGTGCTGGCTGCCACAACACCCCAACCCGTTCTCGCAAATTCGTAAAGTCAATATTGACTTATTAACTACGTGCATAGGTGATATACTAAACATAATAGATACCCTTAAAAAGATTCATAGAAAACACCGACCTTACCTAACCTTGTTAGTACCTTCACCACCACCAGTGAGGAGTGGTATAGGAACCATCAGTGTAAATGGTTTGGTAGAACGATCGTTCAGTGAGTAACACATCACTTTGGCTTAAAGTGTTGTACTTTACTTCTAGTAGAAGCATGTAGTTGATCTTTAATCATCCTCTCAGGTGGGGAGGGATGGTAATTTGGAAAGGGGGGGGGCTACGGTAAGTAGAGGTGTGGCATGAATAATTAAGGATCTCATCGCTGAAGGATATATCATTTTTAAATTTATGTAATGTACAATATTTATTCAGTTTTATTTTTGGTGGTAAATATTGTTTCAATAAGTTACTTACAGTCTTGAAGAGTAATTATAAGACTAGCAAAAAATAACTTAAACATTATCTAGTTATTTATGAGGAAAACTATAGAAGATAACCTATGTACAGTAGTATACATATTCAAAAGACTTCTCTGCACTTGATAACTTATGAGAAGGGTTAAAAGCCAGTCAGTGCCACCTCACGGTATATTTTTTGTAAATTCTCCAGGTCCTCTACGAAGGGTTCAACAGCTTGTCGAGGGACAGTTGTTTTGAATTTGCCAGACTCAAGGTGGGCGATAACTGTGGGCACATCGCTGTCCCTGAGGCGGTAGGCTGCCAGGTGCAGGCCGTGAGGGAAAGCTGCACGAGCACGACGCTCTACTGACGAGTGTTGATTATAACTCTTATTTGGTATCAAAAAATACGGACAAGCTCGACATTGACAGGCATTACCCAATAGACCTACATCAGGACGGTATTTCTTATATACCTGTTCGAAGGTGGCATCCGTCACTTCCACTCCTCGTCCTAAAGCCTCTGCTAGAATTTGTTGCCTCGTCATGGGTTGAACCACTTCTCTGTGTGCATCCAAATATGCTTGTAACCAAGCACCCTGCAGTTGTTGAACTATTTCATCTGAAAGATCCTTGGCTATAATGTGTGAATTCTCCTGCTGTACATGTTTGGTCACTAAAGTTCGAATGGCCTCATAGTCAGCCACTGGAGTAGTAAGCCTCTCCCGAGAGGCTCTGTACTGTAGGGCATGAGCGGTGTAAACAAACAAACTTTGTTCACTAAACAAGTTGTCAATGACTTCTTCCATTAGACCAACTTCCCTGGCAAAGGTTCGCAATGTGAACCACGACATATCTCCAGTCAGAGATACATTGCGCAGCTGTTCCACCTTCTTCATGTCCACTGCTATTGGGATCTGTGCTGTTAACTTTTCTTTCAGAATTTTGATTTCTTCCACTGCAGTTTTCCTGGCTGCCTTCTGCACTTTTTCCAGTGTGTAATAGTCCCCTAAGAGAAGGCCTTCAGATCCTGCCATGCTTTCTTTGGTGGTAGCAATATATTTCTGAACCCATTTTTTTTTAAGTTCTTGATCAGCAAGTGTTTTAGCAAAGAAATCTGTGAAGGGTGTTGAATTATTGTCATTTGTCTTGTAGTGAGAGAGGCAGCGACCGATGTATTCTAAGAGTATCATCCTCATAATGTTGACAACGACACTCGCATCTTGAGGGTTCTCGCTCCGTTGGTGCAAGTGAAGTATAAACATTGGCTTAATGAGAGACTCGCATTTTATTGTTTTGTTTTCTACTGTTATAGTGCTCTCTGTCATGAGTGCTTGAGCAGTGTCACTGATAAGCACTTGCCAGTATTTTGTGTAGCTTGGTCGGTTGAGGTAAGCTGCTGCTGTCGCTTCTATATGCTCAACACGAAGACGCACAAATTCGGGCCTAGGCTGGGTCGGGTGCTCGAACAGAATCCTCACCCATGTCACCCCCAAGGCTGCCATGTGGATATTGAAATCAATTATATGTGGATTTTTCAAGATGGCAAAAGTTGAACACATTGCATAAAGTCTTGTACGCATTAACGGTGCCATAATTTTGGAGGCAGCAGGTGGGAAGACTGGGATTATGGCATTAAAGCGCGTCCTGCTATCATCAGACTTCAACTGCACATCCTTGCTCTTTCCCAATGCCGAGTTCTGGTCAGCTATGGATTCTAAAGCAACCTGACTCATGATGGTGTATGGCTCATTTAATAGGGCCCTAACACCAAACGACCAGGGATTGATGGTTACAGAGTCCCTGCTTGGAGCAGACACTGGAATGCCAGTAATAGTGAATTGCTTTAGGAACTCAAATTTATTTTTAATATCCATCATCATTGGAAAATCTGGATCCTGGAGGTCAGACACAGTGGACGTCGTAGTGACTCGACAACAATCTTCTGGGCCATTTTCAATGCTCAGTATCCTCGCTTTGTGTTCTTCATAAATCTTCAAAAACTCTTTACAGTCCTTTGCATAATCTTCATCTGTATGGCCTTTCATCTGTAGAACTTTTGTTCCATATTTACCTCCTCCGACTGTTGTACTCAGAATATTTTCAGCCAGTTCTAGTTCATTGTGGAATTTTTCAGTTGTTAGTATTGTTCTTATTTTGTTAAACAATGTTCTGAAGTCTGTTTCATATGTACTGATTTCTTTTCGTTCAAGCCGCTCACGGATTGATCCTAACTTTATATCTTTGAGCTCGTCCATTTTTGTGTTAAAGATTCGCTCCATGAAGGCCAGTGCATCTGGGGGAACTTGCTCTTTCTTATTATGAATCTGAATGATAACAGAGTTCCACTGTCGAAATACTTCATTCAAAAGAGACAATTGCATCTGACGAGGCTTCAGTGAGATGTGACAAACATTTTTACCATGTCTAAGTGTGAGTTGTTGTACTTGTTCTGGTCCAGATGGAAAATATACCCACTCGTTCAGGTGGAAAGTGTGTTTGGCTATCCCTCCAGGCAATGAGAAACCTTCCACTGACAGTCGCAGGGTCTGTGAAGTTCCGTCAGAAATTTTACTACCGATCTCCATCATCTGTTCTATAACGAAATCTGGAATTTTTGCCCAGAAAAGTGAAGGCACATTAGCACTGCCATTATGCAAACGTGACCGTATGTTGATACTATACTGCACAGGAAAGTCACTACCCGCGCCTAACACGAAAACATCACATGTCTTGCCCCTGGCAGCATTCATTTGGTCAATAACTATGTTTGGCTGAACTTTAGTTGCATTATGATGGCCGTCAGTGACAAGAAACACCTTGATATACCTCTCCTTGCATTTGTAAACTTCATCTACAATGGTCTGTAGGGCACCAGTCAAGTCTGTACTACTGCGATCTAAATCACCAAACTGTAGCTTTGTTTCAGATCTCTTCAGCTTAACTGTACTGCCAAACACAAACAAATTAGTTCTCCCGACTAAATGCGGAGCCACATAATCGTTCCAGCCTGTTACTAAAGGTCTCCAGTATGAGTTCATGGAGCCTGACACATCTGCCATAAGGATGTTGTAGGTGCTGGATTCCTGAGAAACATTCTGACTTGTACCTGACAATAAGTCTGGCACACTAGATGGCATCTGGAGCACAGTGTGGGTCTTCTCTTCACCATCGTCATTCTGAATACAAGATATAGTAAAATAATAGCATTATTGTAACGAACTGCATATCTGATAAAACTAGATGCTTCAAGCTCGGCTAATCAAAGGAGATTCTCATGTCAAGCATACCTTGCAAGACAATACTGTACTGTATTATAATCTTAACATAAAAACACGCTCTCTTCTGAACATACATATCAAAATATGGGTAATATGGTTGGAGTGAGAATATATTTGGAGTAGCCTATTTAGCTAAAACAAGGATATTTATCCTTGTTTTAGCAAAAAATTCAAGTATGTTGATATGATTAGATGCTCTCTAGTTACGTAATATAAACCTGTTGCAAGAAATATGAAAGAAAAACAGAACAAACATGATAAAAACATTAAATATCTCTACCAGATAGTACAGGTGAGTTTGTTCTCGACTCATAATCGGGAATCCTGAGTTTGAATCATAGGTGGGACAAAAATGGTTGGGCACATTTTCTTTTACTTAATGTCTCTTTTCACCTAACAGGAAATAGGTCCCAGTTGATCCAGACAATTTCTTCAAAAGGTCAGATGTACTATAACACAAACAAGGAGCAAGTAGCAATGATGGTACGGACGCATCATGGCAAAATTTGAAAAAGAGTGTTATCTCGGAACTCGTTCAAAAATATGTGCCGAAAAGAAGAAAGACAAAAAAAGGAACTAGATGGATGACACAGGTCGTAAAACAAGCATTGGTAACCGAGAGGAACCTCTGGAGAACTTATATATCCACGATGGAGATAATTCATTATGAGGTATACAAAACGGCACTAAACTCGGCCACTCAGAAAATTACAGCAGCCAAAGCGACTACGAAAGAAAACTTGCCCAAAACATTAAGAAAGAACTAAAAATCGTTCTATGCCTGTATAAGAGGTAAAATCAAATCAAAGGACTCAGTTGGAGCCTTAATAGATGAGACTAGCCAATCTATAATGAATGCTAAAAAGGCAGCAAACATTCTAAATAATTATTTACACCAGTGTTCACGCTCGAAAAGTTGGATGGCAACCCATCACCCACACAAATGTTTGAAGGAGGGGAGGAGAATGAATTTAGGGATATACCCATAACATGTGAAATAATTAGAACATTGACAAATTAAAAGACTCAAAAGTCCCAGGTGTCGATGGAATCCAATCCAAAGTCATAAGGAACTTGCAGAAGAACTATGCCTACCGATGTAACTACTTTTCACAAAATTTCTGGACCAAGGGAATGTCCCTCTAGAGTGGAAATATGCAAATGTCTTCCCCTATTTTCAAAAAGAGAAAACGCTCAGCAGAAACTACGATCCGATCAGCTTGACATCACACATCTACAAGCTCATGGAGAGACTCCTCAGGGAGGGAATCATTCACCATCTTCCAGTGAACAACATTGTACAATCGACACAATATGGATTTGTTAAGAACAATTCCTGCCACGCCAATTTGCTCACATTTTGGGAAAAGGTAACCAGCTACTCAGACTAAGACCTTCCAGTGGATGTAATATACATGGATTTTGCTAAAGCTTTTGATAAGGTACCACATGAAAGAATGGATAAGAAATTACAGCCCCATGGCATAAATGGTGAAATATTAGAATGGATAAAGCAATGGTTGAAGGAAAGAAAACAAAGGGTCGTGCTAAATGGAAACGAATCTGAATGGAGAAATGTAAGTGAGGTACCACAAGAGTCCATTTTGGGACCTACCTTTTTTGTCATATACATCAATGACAGACGAGAATATTACAAACCATATCATCAAATTTGCAGATGACACCAAGATTTATGGTAAAGTAGGAAATGTTAATGATATTGAAGCCTTACAAAGAGATATACATGAACTCCACAAATGGTCAGAAGACTGGCTAATGCTTTTTAATGTCGACAAATGCAAGACCTTGCATGTGGGGGCATAACAACCCACGCCACAACTACCAAATTAATAACATTACATTGCAGCAGATTGACGAAGAAAAGTACCTTGGAGTCAAAATCCACCACTCATTCAAAGTTGCACAACAGGTGGGTGCAGCAGTCAGAAAAGCTAACCAAACTGTTGGGATAATCAAGCGTACTTTTGACTATATGGAAAAGAAGGTAATGGTTCAAATGTATAAATCTCTGGTGCGCCCTCATTTGAATTACTGTATCCAAGCATGGAGACCTCATCTTCAGAATGACATAGCTGCTCTGGAGGAGGTGCAACACCAGGGAACAAAAGTCATTCCAGAGCTAAGCCATCTCCAGTATCAGGAACGGTTGAGGGCCACAGGGCTAACAACACTACAAACCTGGCATGACAGGGCGGATCTCATTGAAACTTTTAAAATACTGAACAAGATACTGAATGTCCGATGTTGATCTGGATATTTTCTTCAGAAGTTCAGATGTAACACAAAAAAGGAGTAACGGTTTCACGCTCAACAAGCCACAATGTAGGACTAAGAACAGGAGATGCTTTTTCCTCCCACAGAGTTATAAACCCGTGGAACTGCCTACCCGCCGATGCCGTAAATGCAAAAAACTTTTAAATGTTAAAATCCATCTGAAAACAATAATCAAGGCAAATGGGTGGACCTTTGACAAGCTGCTGGCTTTCTATCCTCGTCGAGGCCATTAGAGTGTTAGTGGCCCTCAGGTAAATTCAAGTACCCGGGAGCGAGTCCCCAGGTACTTGAATTTATATATATATATATATATATATATATATATATATATATATATATATATATATATATATATATATATTAACTGTACCCGGCCACAAGTTGCTGAGCAACAGCAACCCTCCCCCTGTCTCCCAGTCCTCCCCACCATTCCCCTTCCCCGTCCCCTCGTCCTCCCAATCATTCCCCACTCCCCCGTCCCCTCGTCTTCCCCACCATTTCCTCCCTCCCCTATCCCTATGTCCTCCCCACCATCCACCACTCCCCCGTCGCCTCGTCCTCCCTACCATTCCCCCCCTCCCCTGTCCCCTCGTCCTCCCCACCATTCCCCAATCCCTCGTTTGATGCATTCCCAAATGATCTGATGTTCTCAACAGAAAATTGGGAACATCAAATGATCTAATGTTCCCATCACTGAAATATATGAAAAACAATTAAAAACGAAATGAAAAAATGAAAAAATAAAAAATAAATTATACTCACGAAATGAACGGTATGGTAAACAACAAAGCTCAATTCCAATGCAATGTCACACAAAATATTGAAATCAAAATGAAAATAAATCGAAATGTATGAAAATTTAATTTGTCAATGCAATCGAAAACATTGAAATGGAATCAGACCATATTTAGTATAGCGTGTGTGGCTCTTACATGCAACAGATGGCGCTGTTTCTTAAAAAAAAAAAGTGTTTACCTGTCACAGGTGTAACATCTATACTTACAAAATGAACGGTATGGTAAACAACACAGCTCAATTCCAACACAATGTCACATAAAATAATTCAATAAAAATTAAAATAAATCGAAATCTATGAAAATTAAATTTATCAATGCAATCGGAAACATTGAAATGGAATTCGTGACCAATTTAGTATAGTGTGTGTGTGTTGCTATTACATGCAACAGATGGCGCTGTTTTTGAATAAAACATGTTTTTACCTGTCACAGGTGTGGCATCTATATAGTAGGTATATACAAACATGTGCATATTCGAATGGAACGTTGTATCAGAATTTTAAAGCAATCGGTGAAGAACTTTGGGAGATTACAGCGTGTGTTGCTCTTACGTCTAACAAATGGCACTGTTTTTAAAAAAAACATGTTTTTTCCTGTCACAGGTGAGGCATGTATATAGTAGGTATATAAAAACACGCGCCTATTCGAATGCAACGTCGTGTCAAAATTTCAAAGCAATCGGTAAAGAGGTTTCGAAGATTTCTCACATGAAAAACACATGGAAAAACACAGTTTTCCAAAAAAACATGCTTTTTCCGTCACAGACATGACATCAATATAGTATGAATATAATAACCCGATCAGATGTGAATGGAACATTGTGTGAAAATATCAAAGCAATCGGTAACAAACTTTCGGAGATTAGCGATTTTGAACAAACGAACATTTCCATTTTATTTATATAGATATGTATACTGTATATATACGTTATAAATTAAAAAATAATTTATTTTGACATATTATATAATGGGTATATCCCTAAATTCATTCTCCTGCCCTCCTTAAAACATTTGTGTGGGTGATGGGATGTCATCTAACTTTTTGAGCGTGAACACTGATATAAATAATTATATTAATTAGCAACATAAATTATTATTTTCTCAGCTCGGCTCATGTTCATTACTTTCTCTTAAAATATGTACATTAATCTTTAATTAAACTATTTGTATTTCAACAGCAGTAGAGTGTACAGAGATAATGGCTGACTGACCTTCTCCTTGATGACGTAGAGCACAGTTTCCGTATTCAGTTCTCCATGGTCCTTCACACGCTGTTCCTCTTCATCTATCTTCTCAGGCTCCACCATCTCAGGTGGGGACCACTCCATCTGTTTTCTTGACTGTTCATCTACGGGGTCCTCTTCAGGCGAGCTGGATCTGTAGGGTCCCGCTGATCCCCAAGAAGAATACCCAAATGGGTCCCGCCGTCGATCCAACGATCTCATCATATAACGCAGATCTTCTGGGTCCATGGACATCAAGAACTCCCTATCACTGAAGCCGAAAGATGGTGGATACCCTCGTTTCAACCGAAGCATTTGAATCATTTTGTTTCTTTGTGCAATGGGATCGTTGTGCAGGTCAGAAGTGCTTGAAGTACCTGCATCTCCTGCTGTCCCACTGCCGTCGTTCTTTGGTTTCTTGCTCGAGTTGCCTGACTCTTCAGACTTATCCTGCGTCTGGGAGTTTTTCAAAACCTTTTTCATCTTGGTGTCTTTCCTGTAAAAGAGAATGCACTGCAGACAACAAAAGTATTCAACCATAATGGAGGGTCATATTGGCCAAATCAATCACTGGAAGGTCCTGATAGTACAGTCGGGTTCTTTCTATACTCACTCTCGAGAATTCCGGGTTCGAATCCCGGGAGGCACAGAAATGGTTGGGAGCGTTTCCTTTCACCTCATGCACCTATCCACCTAGCAGTAAATAATACCCAGGGGCTAGTCAGCTTGTTGTGGGGTTTGTTCCTGGGCGGGGTCAGTAATTCGACCCCGGGGGGGGGGGGGAAGAGATCTCGATATAAGCCTAACGTATACTGTATGTATAACCTGGTTTCCTGTACCCCGATACAATGAATTGTTATATCATTTGATTTTTACAACTGTATATTGATTGTATAGTACTGGATTGTATAGTACAACATACAACTGTATGTTGATAGTATAATACCGGAACACATGGAGAAACTGGTTCCCGAAGCTCAGAGACCTCGAGGCTCAGAAGCTTAGACGATACCTCGAGGGTATCATGTAACACAGCCAGGCTCACACTCCTGAACACTTTGACAAAAACAAAAACTGAGAAGGCTTAATTGTCAATAAGCCATTTCTTTGTGGTAGTAATTACTTAATAGTAAATACGTACTGTATACAGGTAGAGGTATTCTTGCTTCACCTGCTGACCGTTGGTGTTATTATATCCAGCAGATCTGCTACACCGTTGTACACATCAGTAAGTTGTAGTTTGTTACAACCATAATTATTTCTAGCGAAGCTGAGTTGCCAGTGATAGGCGAGTGCCTGAAACAAATTAAAGTTGCTATAGCTGGATGGTTGGTTGATTGCTTTATGACATAAGAACAATTGACTGAATTATATATTTATATTGGCCTAACAAACGCTGTGTAGATTACATTGATTTAGATTTCTAAATAACGTTCTAATGTTAGCCAGCGTCCCTACAGCTGGTGATGTGTTTACTAGTTGTGTTTTTACGGGGGTTGAGCTTTGCTCTTTCGGCCCGCCTCTCAACTGTTTACTAACTACTTTTTTTTTTTTTCCACACCACACACACCCCAGGAAGCAGCCCGTGACAGCTGACTAACTCCCAGGTACCTATTTACTGCTAGGTAACAGGGGCATTCAGGGTGAAAGAAACTTTGCCCATTTGTTTCTGCCTCGTGCGGGAATCGAACCCGCGCCACAGAATTACGAATCCTGCGCGCTATCCACCAGGCTACGAGGCCCCTGTGCGAGCCCGGACGACAGGGGGGACAGGGACCCCCATCGTAACTCCACGTCAGCACAGGCGGGCAGAGAGACACCTGCCCCTAACCGGCCAAATTGGTAAACAACACCTACTGCCGGAGCGCGAGGCAACACGTTTGTCCCCTACCGAAGTTAGGGCCAGACTCCACTCACTCCTGGAGTTCGTCAAGGTCTTCCTTCATTCTGCAGTCCTCCTCTGTCTTTACATTCCTTATTATGTTTGCATCGTCTGCAAAAATTGGCATGTACGAGCTCGCTCCCTCAGGAAGATCATTAACATAAATTAGGAACAGTAGTGGTCCCAGGACTAATATTTGGGGGAACTCCACTTGTTACATTCCTCCAGCTGGAGACCTCGCCTCTGATTGTGACTCTTTGTCTTCTTCAATTACCCAGTTTAGTGTCTTCACAATTACCCCAGCTTGGTTCTCCATCTTGTACGCGAGCCTTTTGTGAGGAACAGTATCAAAAGCTGTTTGGGTCTAGAAAAAAAATTTACCCAGTCATATTTTTCCTGTCGTGTTCTAGTAATCTTGCAGACGAGGAGTCACAATAACGTGGCTGAAATATGTTGACCAAACCATACACTAGAAAGTGAAGGAACGACGACGTTTCGGTCCATCCTGGACCATTCTCAAGTCGATTGTGTAAACTCGATAAAGTTTATCAGGCATGACTTTCCCCTTCAAAATCACGCTGTCGTTCCGTTCCAGGTTTATCGTCTCTAGGTGCTCCAATATTCTCGACCTGACTATATACTCTCTCCAGCACTTTACACGGAACACTTGTCAGTCACACCGGCTTGTAATTTAGTGTCTCTTGTCTGTGTATACCTGAGTCTTCAACTATATTTATTACTGCAGTATAATTGCCGGTTGATCGGTAAGCCATAGTTGTGACCTTAATAACCCTTCGAGATTAATGGACTTTAAGCCCAGCACTAACCCAAATTAAGTGTTACTTGAAAATATAAATATAAGTATTAACGAAGTGAATAGCTCAGAGCCTTACATTTGCCTACAGGGCGGCCTCCATCAACCTAACAATGGTATACCGTGATATACCATAACTGCAGACTTTTATTTATTCACATAAAGGCGAATGTTTATAATCATTTGTAAGGACGTGCACGCATACCTGTGCTTGTACAGAGTACACTGAAATGTGCTTCCATGGTCAGGCGCTAGCTCCTTCCTGACCATGTATCCTGATCCTAATGCATAAGATCCCGACCATGTATCCTGATCCTGATACATATTTTCCTGACCGCTTTGCCAGATATCGGGTATCAAATTCCGTGACTCCTCCTGTTTCTTGACATATCTACACATGTTACTGTGAACTGTGTGTTTCTAACATGTTCGAGCAGTTCATAACACCCTTACACTACAAAGGCTTTTAACTCAAAATTACTAATATATGCCTAAAGTTTCCATCCATGCTCCCATGTTCTACCCTGCCTTGTGAAAAACTCAAAGGCCAGATTCAACAAAGTATTTGAATGTCAAAATAGTTAAGTTTTAAAGCAACAGGCACAAGAGGGCTGGTAGGAGGAGCATAAGGAGCAAGACAGTTGGGTGCCTTATCCTTAAAAACACTGGTGCCTTCTCTTCATCGACAGCGGATGGGGGGGGGGTGTAGAAATAGCCTAAGCTCAGGGGAGGGGGGTAGAAATAGCCTAAGCTCAGGGAAGGGGGGTAGAAATAGCCTAAGCTCCCGGGAGGGGGGGGGGTAGAAATAGCCTAGCTGTGGGGAGAGGGGTAGAAGTTTAGTTTAGTTAGTTTGCTTAATTTATTATGCACCCCATACCCATCTTGTGGGCGGCAGTGGAAAGGGTTGCAGAGGCACATAATGGGCTCAGGGACTGAACCCCACAATTCATTTAGCTAAGCAAGTTTTGTAACTAGCTTGATGAGCTAGTTACAAAATTCAATATAAGTCGTCACATCAACAATGGGTTCGAGATCGACCTCAAGTACAGGTTCTAAATTAAGCAACTGACATATGTGGAGAGCTAGTGTCAAAATTTATATGTTTGTCCTGCACACCGCCCCTCATCCAGTGGGCAGCGGTGGATAGGTTACAGTCACTCAGTTACTACCTACAGTTAGCAAAATGGGGATATTTGGCTAAAATTTCTGGTAGCAGATCATTTTGAATGAACTATTTACACATCGCTGGAACATTGGTTATAGAATTGTCTCTAAATTCACGTATCTTTTCGCACTCCATCACATAGTGACGGAGGGTGTGCGAATAATTTTGTTGACAGTTTACATTTGGTCAGGTCTACATCAGCAGATAATGAGAATTCCCAGAGATACTTGTAACCGAGTCTAACCCAAGCAGTAGTAACATCTAGAAGTCTGCTGATTTTATTGGATGATCCATAGTAGAAATAGTCTAAACTGCGAGTAAGGTGGGGAGCAGAAATAGCCTAAGCTGCTGGTTAAGGGTTGAGAGGGTAGAAATAGTTTGAGTTACTCCATCCGTTTGAGATGTATTTTATTATCTCAATAAACGTACTTGAACAGCGGGTATAGAGAACGGTGCACCACAATCGTTTATAGCGACAACAAAACGCACAAAACGTTTTCGGCGGGATGCGAGCGGCTGTAATACGCATTGACGAGGTAAGCCAGTACTGTATGGAGCCAGCAGCCACGGGGACCTGACCAGCACGTGCCAGGAGATATATTACTCGTAATGCAGGTTGTGAGCAATGTTTTATTTACTGATTTTTTTTTAAATTTTGATTAGCGGGTAAGAATCGAAACTCCCGACCAGGAGGCCTGGTTGGGGACCGGATCGCGGGGACGCAAAGCCCCGAAATCATCGCAAGGTATAATCGTGAGTATCAGTATTACCCGTTTTAGTGTGGAATGCAGTTATTTGAATATTCAGTCACATGTGTGACGAAATGCTTGCCGAGGAGACACGTAGCTTGTTCTTCTCACACACACATACATTGTCACTAATCACATACATATCAGTCATTAATGATGTTGATGACCGCACTAAATCTTCCGAGGAACTATATAACGCATATACAGTGAGACTGGAGCAAGCTGCATGTTTGACGAATATAGGGGAAAGTTTGCGTCCTCAAATAGATTAAATTAAAACTGTTTTGATTTCTATTGTAATGTTGTGTTCGAGCACGTTTGGTAAGGTTGGCTTGAAAGTAAGTCTAATAGATACATAGGTTGTTAAGTACGTTGTCTTGAAGTAATATATTAAATTAGATCGAATTGATATTTAATTATCTTAGGATATGTCAAAATTCATTAGTCAACAAATATGGCACTTGCGCTGTAATATACAAGGATAATGTATTGTATAATAGGATTATATTATAATAGTATAATACAATTCCTAATAGGATTACATGCACTTATTAGATTAGTCTTACCTTGGTAGTTTATGTCAATTAGAACTTACCACACCTTCACCTTCACTCCACTTTCCCAAGCACTGAATAAATGGACGATAAAGTTTCTTGATACGAACTACACACCAATTGGGGTGTGCCAGCTATAACCAGGCTCATATATAGTATTAAATACTGTATTCACTTGGGTAGGCGAGCCAGAATTATGATAATCATTCTTTGTAGTAAAATTTGTTGCTTTAATAATAGTAACTTGTATAAATTAAATTAAGCTCAACATCAACCCACACAGGTGGAAGTATCAGTGCAGAGTGAGCCATGGTATCTACAGGTTGTATTCGTGCCGCTTTCCTCTTGTCCAACCACAAAATAATGCCAAAACGTTTCGACTATCCTCAAGCCGAACAATTTGTCATACTTCTTGCACTCAGATGTGTAAATGTGGCACTCGAACAAAGACCTAAAGTTCAAGTTGGATACTATAGATGGATATCTCTGGGATCCTTCCTCATTGTGTTTTTTTCTTTTTTTTTTTTAGATATATACAAGAGTTGTTACATTCTTATACAGCCATTAGTACGCGTAGCGTTTCGGGCAGGTCCCTGGAATACGATCCCCGCCGCGAAGAATCGTTTTTACAACCAAGTACACATTTTACTGTTGAGTTAAACAGAGGCTACAGTTAAGGATTTGCGCCCAGTAAATCCTCCCCGGCCAGGATACGAACCCATGACATAGCGCTCGCGGAACGCCAGGCCAGTGTCTTACCACTACACCACGGAGACTAAAGCCTCCGTGTGTTGGAAGGACTGCAAGCTGATACTTTTGTGGTCCACGGTCGAGACTTCGATGGTCCAAGTGAATGACATGTTAATTATTTCCCACGTTAATATGGTTAGTCGTCATGTAACGTGGCATGGATAGTCCCCAAGTATAGTCAAACGTCAAGTTTTTCTCTGAATGCTCTGTGTTTCCTTCTCCGAGGCTATGGGTTCCCACAATTGCACCAGAAGTGATACTCCCTAGTGCAATTTTATGTATGTGTGTGCATTTACAATTTTTGCCTGCAGGATCGAGCTGTTAGCATTTGCACCCCGCCTTTGTAACCGTCAGTTGTGTAATGTACTGAGTCCCGACCTATTGTTTCTGTCATATCTACTACATATTTCTCTCTCTCCTCACATATTCACACATTCCCGGCAGCTAATTCCCAGGATCTACTTACTACGACCAGGAATAGAACCCTAGGACTACGACCCCTCATTGCTGGGTGGACAGAGGCTACAGTTAAGGATTGGCGCCCAGTCAATCCTCCCTGGCCAGCCAAAGCGCTTGTAGACCTTAAGCGCTCGCAAAACGCCAAATCCCCGCCAGGCGAGTGTGTTAACACTTCGCCACGGGGACTGCAGTTGGAACTGCATATGTGAAGTTGGAACACGTCAGCATTATATATATATGCAAGTGTTGCCAAAGTTAAATCTGAATACGGCCACAAGTTTGAACTGAATACACAATACACGAAATAAAAAATATATATACTTGTATGGCAGACACGGTGCACAATAAATGTAACAGAAACTGAGGTGACGTAACGCCATAGTGTAACATATAGCCAAGTATTCCACACGTGGCACCAGCGCGCAGGCCCAGTGTTACTGATTCATGTTCACCACGAAAATCACCACAAACGACACATATTTCTAATTATATCCGTTGAATTCGCTTTCTACGCAGCTTAGTACTTAACACTGTCAACATTATTATAATTTATGGCCAGTGGGAATTCAGAAATTATGAAAATATTGGTAGAAAATACCTGGTGTGTAGTGCGAGAGAGAGCGGCAGGACGCAGCGTGGCTGGGTTCTTGCCGCCTGTAGCCTCGACATTATTTACTACCTTCAAATTTGAAACAATCACGTATCATTGATATATATCTTTCCTCTAATACTACTAGATCATTGCTGAGTTACATTTATGATATCCATTGGCAGATGTATGCCATTTGAAAGTTTATTACTTAAATCAGCATATTAAAGCGGCTTGGCCTGCACCTCAGCTCTCGCTTGCTGCGCCAATGACAATTGTTCAAAACGTATGAGGTGGAGATTGTGGAGCATCGTCACCACGCAGTCATGTGCTGCTGTCTTGGAGAGACCAGTACAGCGTCACCACGCAGCCATGTGCTCCTGTCTGGGGGAGACCAGTACAGCGTCACCACGCAGCCATGTGCTCCTGTCTGGGGGAGACCAGTACAGCGTCACCACGCAGCCATGTGCTCCTGTCTGGGGGAGACCAGTACAGCGTCACCACGCAGCCATGTGCTCCTGTCTGGGGGAGACCAGTACAGCGTCACCACGCAGTAATGTGCTCCTGTCTGGGGGAGACCAGTACAGTAGTACTCCAGCCTGGCATACCCTCGGCCCCGACACAATCCCATGTAACACTAGACCACGTTTTAGTGTACGCCTTAGTACACTTAGGGGGCCTAATTGGTGTGTGGGCATCGCTCGGGATTCGTAGTCTTAAGTTTCGGGGTTCAATCTCCGGCGGAGGAGGAAACAAATGGGTAATTTCTTTCACCATGATTCTCCTGTTCACCTAGCAATAAATAGGTACCTGGGAGTTAGACGGCAGCTACGGGCTGCTTCCTGGGGATGTGACAAAAAAAAAAAAGGCCTAGTCGAGGGAAGGGCCGCGGGGACGCTAAGTCCAAAATCATCTCAAGATAACCATTAGATACGTCTTAGTACACCATTAGACCACATCTTAGTACACCATTAGACTACATCTTAGTACATTATTAGAACACGTCTTAGTGCACCCAGCCTTCAAAATCCAGGAGAGACAAGGAAAGCAAAAGGCCATCAGTGAAATAGAGATATATCTGAAATACTTTTTATCCTTTGCAAAATCAAGATAAACAATTACATTTAGTATCTGGCCCCTGCGAAAGGGAGAAGGAACTTTCACTGATGACAATAATGAAATTAGCGAAATACTGAGAAATCAGTACGACCCTGTTTTCAGCGAGCCACTACACACTGAAGATTGATAATCCCAATAATTTGTCATGGATGTGATACCAACATCAAATCATATATCAGATGTCACCCTATTCCCACTGGATTTTGAAGAAGCCATATGCCTATGCACTCCGCACAAAGCACTGATTCTTGGAACTATATTCATCAAGAACGACAAGAAACCACTATTGTAGGCCCTTTACATTCTTTGGAGACAGAGCCTAGATACTGGCGTTATCTTTGCACTAACATCGCATATTATAAAAATCTTTGAAAAGATTGCTAAGAAGTAAAATAACAAAAATACATGGAATCACATCATCTCCATAACCCTGGACAACATGGTTTCAGAACAGGGCGCTCTTGACTATAGTTGCTGGACCACAATAGCATGACCTTACAGGCCATGACAAACAAAACGCTGATGTAATTCACACAGATTTTGCAAAAGCCTTCGACAAATGTGACCATGGTGTTGTTGCACATAAATTGTGTTCGAAAGGAATTACCGGAAAAATAGGCAGATGGATCTACAAGTTCCTGACTAAAAGAACCCAATGTGTAATAGTCAACAAAATAAAATCCGGGCCATCAACTGTGAAGAGCTCAGTCCCCCAGGGTACTGTGCTTGCTCCAGTATTTTTTATCATCCACATATCTGACACAGGCACAATCTATTGTACCGTATATCCTTTGCAGATAACACTAGGATTTTTATGAGAGTAGACAACATAGAGGACACAGCAAACCTCCAATCAGATGTAAGGTCTTTTGATGGGCTACAGAAAATAATATGGTATTTAATGAAGATAAGCTCCAGCTCCTGCGCTACGTAAAAAATTAAAATATAAAAACGGAAACAACGAACAAAACGCAGTCAAATCATAACATGAACGAAAAAGTAATGTAAAGGATTTGGGTGTACTCATGTCAGACGGGTTTACATTTAAAAAACACAATAAAGTAGCCGCCACAACTGCAAGAAAAATGACTGGTTGGATAACACCAATTTTTCAAACTAGAGATGCAAGATCATTGATGATAATTTTCAAGATGCTAGTGCTCTCTAGAGTGGAATACTATTGCACAATGACAGTCCCTTTCAAAGCTGGATAAATTGGTGATCTGAAAAGTGTGCAGAGATCCTTTACTGCTAGAATCCACTCGGTAAAACATTCAGACTATTGGAACCGACTAAAATGCCTAAATCTGTATTATCTTGAGAGCAGGCGGGAGATATACATAATAATTTACACGTGGAAAATAGTACTGCACTGCACAGAAATAACACCACATGAGACCAGAAGGCATGGCAGGATGTGCAGAAACCCTCGTTGAAGAGCAGAGGTGCAATAGGTACTCTGAGAGAGAACTATCAACATCAGAGGTCCGAGACTGTTCAACACACTTCCACTACACATAAGGGGCATAACTGGCCGACCCCTCACAGTGTTCAAGAGAGAACTTGATAAAACATCTCCCAACGATACCTGATAAACCAGGCTGTGGTTTATACGTCAGGTTGCGAGCAGTCCCGTCCAACAGCCTGGTTGACCAGTCAGGCAGAGGAGCATTGTTGTCCTTAGTACACCATCCAGCAACAGTGCACCATTAGGCCAAGGACCGAACCGCAGGGACGTTGAGCCCGAAATCATAACAAGGTAACCATTAGACCACGTCTTAATAGACCATTAGACCACATCTGCAAGCTCATGGAGAGAATCCTCAGGGAGGGAATCATTCACCATCTTTCAGTGAACAACCTTGTACAATCGACACAATATGGATTTGTTAAGAACAAATAATGCCTTACCAATTTGCTCACATTTTGGGAAAAGGTAACCAGCTACTCAGCGACCTTTCGGCGGATGTAATATACATGGATTTTGCTAAAGCTTTTGATACGGTACCACATGAAAAAATGGATAAGAACTTACAGGCATATGGAGTAAATGGTGAAATATTAGAATGGATAAAGCAATGGTTGAAGGAAATAAAACAAAGGGTTGTGCTAAATGGAAACAAATCTGAATGGAGAAATGTAAGTGAGGTACCACAAGAGTCCATTTTGGGACCTACCTTTTTTTGTCATATACATCAATGACAGACGAACATATTACAAACCATATCATCAAATTTGCAGATGACACAAAGTTTTATGGTAAAGTGGGAAATGTGGACCTTCGATATTGAAGCCTTACAAAAAGATCTATATAAACTCCACAAATGGTCAGAAGACTGGCAAATGCTTTTAAATATCGACAAATGCAAGACCTTGCATGTGGGGGAATATCAACCCACGCCACTATCACCAAATTAATAGTAGTCGTGGTAGATTGAAGAAAATTACCTTGGAATCAAAATCCCCCACTCACTGAAAATTGCACAGCAAGTGGGTGCAGCAGTCTGAAAAGCTAACCAAACTCTTGGGATAAACAAGTGTACTTTTGACTATAAGGAAAGAAGGTAATGGTTGAATTGTATAAATCTCTGGTACGCCCCAATTTGGACTACTGTATCCATGCATGGAGACCTCATTTTCAGGACATAGCTGCTCTGGAGAAGGTGCAACACCGGGCAACAAAGTCATTCCATCATCTCCCATATCAGGAATGCTTGAAGGCCACAGGGCTAACAACACTGTAAACTAGGCCTGACAGGGAGACAGGGAGGATCCCCTTGGAACTTTTAAATTACTAAACATGTTAGAGGATGTTGATTCGAATATTTTCATCAGGTCAGATATAACACAAACAAGGAGCAATGGTTTCAAGCTCAACAAGCCACAATGTAGGACTGAGAACAGGCTTTTTCACCCCACAGGGTTATTAACCCATGGAACTGCCTACCAGCTGATGCCATAACTGCCAAAACTGTGTTAAGTTTTAAAATATACCTAGAAAAGATACTTAAGGCCAATGAACAGGGGAGGGGGGGGGGATGGTACCTTCGACAAGCAACTGGCTTCTTTCCTCGTCGATGCCACTAGGGTTAGTGGCCCTTGGGTAAATCAGGTAAAATCTTAGTAGACCATTAGACCACGTCTTAGCATACATTTTGATTTTTTGGCATTATTTGTTTGGCATTTTTTATTTTTTGGAGACATTTTGGAATTTTTTTTATTTTGGAATGTTATTTTTTTTTGGTTTGGCATTCTAGAATGTTAGTCTACAGCACATGTACCCACACATCAATGGAGGTACTGTATATACTAAATATTTAACTCAGAAATCAGGACCCCAAATTGAGTCTCTGATTAAACAAAGTTAAATTCACTGCAGGAGTACAAATAAAATACCTGGATATTTTGATATAAAAATATATTAAAATTTAAGGGGTACACTTAGTACAGTTATCCTTTATAAACGAAACAAAATTATGGTCAAACGTACACATAGTTGGCAATGATATGCAAGCTTCACAACAAAAATCTCGTCCACCTGTTATTCAAATTTCCTGTGTTAACACGCCTGCTAGCAAAAAAAATCGGTACCTTCCACCCGAACCTTATAATTATTACAAAAATGTCAATGGCATATGAACAATTATCACAATTACAACATTTCACAAAAATCAATGACGAATTCCAGTGCAACAATGATATAATTGCATATCATTTGGACATAAATACTGTGCCAGTTTCACAGGCTAGTTAAGTAGCCTTATCAGTTAACATATGATGTAATAATTTCTAATTGTCACCAAGCACCACTACTATCACCAGACCACAACATGAGGCCAAATTAAATAAATAATTGTTAAATACTATTTTTCTTACCTCAAATTAAAATATACAGTACCACAAATGGATACTTCTCTTTTGACAAGTACATACAAATAAATCTCCATTTTTAAAGTAAGCTATGCTTGCCTACCAATATCTAACAATATGATCAGAACTCATACTAACAGAATGCATAAACTAGTGTCAGCTTATTATACAGTCTGGGCAGAAATAACCATTAAACAAAGATATCAGATTTGTGCAATTTCTGCTTTTCATACATAGAGCAATTCTCTTGGTGAAGTCACTCGATGCAGTGATCTAAGGACGACTCTCTCTACACAAGTCACCATTTTCTTCAGGACGGTTCATTAAAGAAGGAAAGACTAGCTCCATAAGACGTCATTGCCATCTCTGCATAATGAATGACACTGGACTTTAAAATTTTTCAAATTTTTAGTGGTCCATAGCACAGAATTCAGCAGTAGCATGCCTCCTATTGGGCAAATTGCAGTAAATTTCAGTCACTGTTTTCTTCAGGACGGTCTATTAAAGGAGGAAAGACTAGTTCCCTAAAATGTCATTGCCATCTCTGCATAGTGCACACTGGACTTAAAATTGTTCAAATTTTTAGCGGTCCATAGCACAGATTGTAGCAGTAGCAGCATGCCTCCTATTAGGCAAATAACAGTAAATTCCAGGCCTTCAGCAGCAGCAAATGTTCAGAAAACCAATTCTATTTTCTGTAGCTGTAGTACTGAATGTCATTCAACTCCCAAATAATAGTCTTTTATTGGCTAACTATCCGAGTCACATACAAATACTGTAGCTCATTTGAGGTCGGTTCATTCTTGATTTACCGTATCACTGTCAAACTGCACTCTCAAATGTGACATTCTCATAATACTAAGCAATTCTCTATTTTCATCCAATGTAAATGACCAAATAAATAAGGCTGACTTCTTGCTCAGGATATTGTATGGAATGTGTTAAACATGTGTGACAGTAGTGCATATACATTTGTAGTAGACAGCTCTTGTATGACTCATTTGGTGTAGAATGATGTTGCAGGCTTTCAGCTTCCACAACATCCTTCACTAGAATGGCAACACAGTACACATAATAAGTTAATATTTATCACAGAATACAGTGGATTTTAATTCATTACCTTGCTTTATGAATGACAAAAACTTGCCTTGATGATTAGTGACCTTGATGAAAAACACCCACACTTTGATGGTAATCTTACTCAACTAAATTTTAATACTAGTAGTCTATCATTTTGTTTCGTAAAGTGACAATATTCGAGTCCTAGGTAATGATCGGCTAACCTTGCCCAGAAAGAGGGAACTATACTATGTAATGTTGAATGAACATGACAAAGATACCGGCAAATTCACTGTAGACAGTATAAAATTTCCATTAAGTGCTGCATACCATCATGATAAAGTGAACTGTAATTATCAAAAGATAAGTGCCAAGCAAGTTTTCCTATACAGTATAGCACTGCAATTCGTGAACGAATAAAAATATCTTGTATAATATGACATTTAAAATGTCTGAACGGAAGAAGAAAAAGCTAAGTTTATCTACAACAGTGCGCCACCCCCCCCCCTCCCCGTTATCCAGATTAATAGGCACAGTACTTCAGGAAGTCCAGGTAACTGAAACTTTGGATAGAGTATATGTATATAAGTATATGTATATAAGTATATGTATATAAGGGAACCCGACTGAAGCACCACATGGATCAGGGGTTGTATGGGAGAACCACATACCATTCTGACCAGGCAACCACAGTACTGTACTATGCCTGGAAGCAGTAAATGCAAAAAAATAAGCACAAAAAAAATGAATTGCAGAAAGGGATAAGAAAGGGACTGATGGTCAGATATACTTGCATTACATACAGAAGGGTGAAACAATAGGATGGGGAACAAAAATGCTACGTCTATAGCATTGGGAGAGGACTGCCAAAAAAAAAAAAAAAATGTCCAGCATCAGGTTGCAGAGGGACAAGAGGAGCAGGTAGATCACAATGTGCTGCACGAGCATAAATCCTGTCAGAGAAGGAGGTAAGATGCCAGACATGGCAAAGCACCATAACCATATTTCATGTTATGGATAGTCTGTTAAAATTTGCAAACATGTTTGAGAACAGGCATGATGAGCATCACCACAGTTGACACAACAAGTACAGGAAGAATACATTAATAAGATTTAGAGTGGCCAGCTTTGTTACACAGAGAAAAAGACACACCATGCTATTACAAGTTGAAGGTTCATGTCCATACTTCCAGACCATATTGCAGAGACGGAGAGAGGGAACATATTCCTGTATGGAACATATGGCACCAACAAGAATTACAGGAGGGAGGGAGGCCATGACTTGCAAAAGTAATCTTTATGACATGAAGATATGATGACAACTGGGAGGTCAGGGAGAGTATGATGAACATATTATTAGAGAATGGAATGCCCTTGGAATTCCAGTATATCCTTAATATCTTCATGGTAATCAGTAAGGACCACATTCCATTGAAACATGGTGCAAATGTGTTTATTCTCCCCTCAAGCAAAAAGTACCATGACAATGAGAGAAGGCATTGCTCCAAAGACAGGGCAATTTCCACTAGGGACTTAGATGTTCCTGCCAATGGAGTGACGGGGGTAGAAAGAGAATCAGAAGAGGAAGCAAAGGACAGAACAGAGTCAGGGCCCAACACAGCAAGAGCTGTGAAGCCAACAGGAAGCACATCCTTGAGAAAGATGAAACTAACCTTCCAGGATCAGCAGACTAGAAGGCCTGTTTGCCCACCACAAGAGCATAAGAGGAGTGAGTATAGTTAGTAGAAAGCATATAAGAAACAAGAAAATTAACTTCACTTCCCTGCACCCTTCCCCACTCACACACACACCATGCAGCCCAACAACTGGAGGCAAATGTACAAAGACAACCTTGGCAGAGGAGGACCTTAAGAGGAGGTAACCACTTGGGGGGTCTGAATAGCATTCCAGGGACTGTTATGGCATATATGGGTCTCCATGCATGGCAAATAAATGGGTGGCAAAGCCACCTGCATCTGCCCATGGGTGGCACACACGAGCTTCCTTGAGCCCTAAATTTCCTAGAGAACATTCTTTCAGGAACACCAGCAGTTAGGGATGGAAGTGACATGGTCAGGTCAAGACAAATATGAGGACTTGCTCCAGAATAACAACAGTATTGGTCATTGAGATACAAGTCCTGTTCATTTTATATACCAATACTCAGACCTTGATAAAGCACTCGCGAGAATGTGAAGTTAAATGACTGAAGAATGACTATTGCTAAAAGACAAAAATGCCACCTCTTTCCCCTCTGTATATGTACTGCATTGTCTCATTTGGCCTTAAGCTGCAGGGCAGGTTTTAGACACTATTTCATGCAAGAACACTTGGACCCTGAAGTTCAGTCATCACCTTACCCTTCAATGTATGGCTATTGAAATATGGTTATACCTGCCCATGCACAAAAAATGAATAAATCCCCAATTTTTTTTATATATTTACAATTATTAATTTATATGCAAAATAAAAGAAAAACTGAAAAGTATTAATATGTACCTTTTTCACTAGTTGGATGAGCTGTGATAAGGTCACATGTTGGTGACCTGGGCTGGCATCTGTTGACACCCAGTGCCAACTTTGGTGACATTGCAATATGAGACTCCAGTGTTCTCCATAGATGTTTCTTTGATCATTGATCACATGTTTTATTCTGTATATTTACTATAGTATGTGTTTTGAATATGTAACTTTATGAGCACATAATTCACAAAAACTAGGACTGAGTACATTACTAATAAGGATAACGTTTCTAGGCCCACATTCTCAAAATCGACCTTGACTGTCTAGTCAATCCATTGTTTATATAACAGGAGTGATATAGATAAATGTAGATATAAATACTCTAGATATAGGCACAAATGAGGCTGCTCCTATTTATATACAAATTTAAAGAGGTAGCTCCTATTTGTATACATATATATAAATAGCTGCCTTTTGGACAATATGAGGCAGCTGCTATTTATATCAATATAAACAGGAGCATCCTCGTATGGGCCAATAGGTCTTCTCTAGTGCCTTCATTATTGTCAAATGGTGATTGGTTGACCTAGTATACTTCACTACAACTATATAGAGTTGTGAAAACTATATGAACACAATTGGTAGACATATGTATTTATGATATAATTTTATACAATAATGATTACAGCATTGGTATTCTGTAATAATGTTTGCAACGATAACCGCAGTTACAGTGTAAGGTAATCATGAAACAATAGCAGGATTTTTTCATGTGTCAAGGTAATAGCCACTACCTCTATGTAGAGCTATTACTGTATATCCATATTTGTGTAAAACCCAGACAATAATAGTTTAAATCAACATATGATAACCACAATACCTCTGTGAATCAATGTAATACAATAACTACACTTTCTTTGGAGTGGTAAAAGTTTTAGTCTGTATTCAGGGCTTACATGGAGAAGTTAAAATGCTAAGGGTTGGGCATTGATAACTATCCTTTCCAAGCCATCGACCATTATTTTGTAACTGACGAGAATGCTTCCCAAGGTTGCCAGCCAATGGAGTTGCTATCTGCAATACTGTAGAACCTCGATTTAATGAACATCGTTTTGCCAATCTCCAGTTGCAAAGCATACTTTCCAGGCTGGATTTACTCACCTGATTCGATGAACAAGAGTTTGGTAAAGATGGGGATGTGTGGATTTGCTTAGGACGTTGGGCCAAAGTTCACAGACTAGTGGGAAAGTTACCCATCATATGACGGGATAAAATTAAACTTTTGCTCCTTGAAATTAGCCTATAGAGCATGAGAAATATTAGGGCAAGACTGGTAACTTTCATAATATGGATCCAATTACATTTTTAATGATAGTCATAGATAGGTGTAACATTACAAAAGAAACAGATGGGGTCTTGGGAAAAGCCTTTGAGGTTTTGAAGATATTTAAACTCAAATTCTATAGATCATTTTCATTCACTAAAACAGGGGCCTTCTTCCTTTGAAAATAGGCTTCAAGGCTGGGGCATGGGAAATATGCTGGATTACGGGCTCACCATAGCCCGTAATACCTGGAACTTTTGTTCCAAATAGCTGAATCTAAAACAACAATAGTAGTCCTTGATGTGTATAGCTTGAAATTAAAATTTAGCTCAGTGAAATCAGTCCATAGAGCGAGGGAAATGTTAGGGTATATATATGGTAACTATTAATATGGCTTCAGTCATGTTTTTTAATGATTTTTGTAGATGGACGCAATATTAGCGGAGTTGAAGCCTTAGGAAAGGCATTGATCATACAGTATTTAAAATCAAATTCTATGGTTTGTTTTCATTTCAAAATGCCTCAGTTTTTTTTTTGTTCACTAAAATATGGTCTTTTCTTTGAAAATGAGGTTTTCAGCTCGGTTGTAGGAAATATGCAGGATGTGGTGAGATCACATTACGGACAAGTTCTCTTGGCAGTGTTCATTTATATGATTGGTTGAAATTAAAAATTAGTTTAGTGAAATTAGTTCAGAGCATGGCATATACTAAGGTATGAATAGTAACTCTTAATATGGCTACAATCACATTTTTAATTATTTTCATAGATGGAAGCAACATTAGAAGATAAACAGTTGAAGCAATATATTTCCCTCCTTTTTTTTTTTTTTTTAAACAATAATACAATAATTACAGCTCACATGCCTTCAGAAGGCCTATTCCTCCAAAGAATTTTCATGAGATCAGCATTCTATTATAATCTATATCCTGATGTTTGCTTCCAGTCCCCAAAAGAGTTTGCTTCCACTGCTTCTTATGCATAACAATTAGTTCTTAATTTTCACAAACTATAACAGGTTACTTGGAATATGTATCATCATACTGTACTTTATAAAAATTATAATTATTTTCTTGAGACTGAGACTAACATTGAATATTGAAAACTTCAGGTTTTGAAATCACCTTCAAAAATATAAAATTGTAATGCCTCCAATCACATTTTTAATTATTTTCATAGATGGAAATTAACCACTATCGTTCTCTTTGGACATGACTCGCGTCCACCTTTTTTCTCTCGAGTCCGAGCTTTGGACAGGACTTGCTTCTAGAACAAAAATATTTGTATAAAATTCATTTTTAATCCGATCGACTTCGGGATAGTTTCCAAATGAGCGGCTTTAGAGTGCACACAATTTGATACTAAAATGAAAGATGTAACATGAAACTTGATGTCAGAACACTTGAAAGATTATAAATACGTTTTTGGTTTAAATTTTAAAATATTTGTTAAAATTCTATTTATTGTGCTATTATTATGGGACTGGTTTTAAAATGCGCACCTTTAGATTGCAAACAATTTGATACCAAAATGAAAGATGTAACACAAAAATTTATGTCAGAACACTGGAAAGATATAAATAATTATGTGATGAGCATCCAAAATTAAATATTTGTTAAAATTCCAGTTATTGCTCTATTATTATGAGACTACCAGTAGTTTTAAAAAATGCGCCTTTATATTGCAAACAATTTGATACCAAAACGAGTGACGTAACACGAAAATTGATGTTATCAAACAGAACGAGTATACACATTAGGTTGTGGTGTGCAAACTTGTGCTCGTTCATGGGTAACTTTAGGCTTTGCTGTGGGGAGTCTCGCCAGGCTTTTGGACGTTATATGCATATACACCTGCAGGGAATTTAATTGCGAACACAATGATACCAAAATGAATGACGTAACATGAGACTTAAGGTGAGAAAACTGAAACGAGTATACACATTTTACCGATTTTGTGTGCTCACGGGTAACTTTTGCCGACTTTAGGCTTTGCTGTGGGGAGTCACACCGGGCTTTTGGACATTATATGCATATACACCTGTAGGCAATTCTATTGCGGACACAATGATCCCAAAACGAACAACGTAGAATGAGAATTAAGGTGAGAAAACTGAAACAAGTATACACATTTGGGCGTCGCCGCATGCTCGCCCGGCCCATGACGTCACAGTCAGCGGCACTCACGCGCGAGTGTTGCGTATTTCTGATAGTAAATAATGCTCTCAGCATGGCATATTATCTTCATTTTCAAATATTTAGAATATAGGTTTTCAGTATAGTTTACTGTAAAAAAAAAAAGTCAATATGGCATACGAAATATGCGCAAATTTAGACAACAAAAATGCATAACTCCAAAACGTTTAAGGCTTATGAAAAATCAATTCTATAGGGATTGTAGGACAGACAGCTGTGCACACTACATGTAAAAATGGTGAGAATCGGTCAGAAACTAGATTTTTGGATACTGAAGTTGAAATTGTAGTTATAGATATAATTGAAGTTGAAGTTATCGACAATGAATAAGCCAGTTCTAATTCATGAATTTGTATGTTTTAATAAACATTGTTTGACATTCGTACTCGAATATGTGAAATTTGTAGATCAATATGTGTTGATATAAAGTGAAGAAAAATATATATATATATATATATATATATATATATATATATATATATATATATATATGTCGTACGTAGTAGCCAGAACGCACTTCTCGGCCTACTATGCTAGGCCCGATTTGCCTAATAAGCCAAGTTTTCCTGAATTAATTGTTTCTCGACTACCTAACCTACCTAACCTAACCTAACCTAACTTACATTGTTTGACATTCGTACTCGAATATGTGAAATTTGTAGATCAATATGTGTTGATATAAAGTGAAGAGAAAATAACCCCCAAAAGAACAAAATATAGGGGATAATTATAATAATTACATGTATAATGATTTAGGGGATATATTTAGGGAATACTTTATATAAGTGAAAAAACCCTAAACTGGTCTCTAATTATCTAAACAACCTAATGAGACAAAGAAAATAGAGTTTGAAATCTGAGAAAAAATCGGCCAAAAAAGATTCAAAGTCCCAAGTTCTGCGAGTTGTGACTGATGTTTTTGTTGACCAATTTCATTCAATCTTCACATAGGAACTGGTATGCACTCTCCAGGATGTGAAGGTTACAACAAAATCAGATAATAAAGAAAAAAAATTGTGGACATTGATGAAAGTAACATATTAACATTGGTTGATGTATTTATATGATATAAAACAAAATAGAGCATAACAACATACATACTTACTCATTATTATTTGAGTTATTAAGTATTACTCAGCAGTGCTATAAAGGCACCAGCTGCATATCCACTTTGTGGACACTTCTTACTACTATTCTTCTTATTTGTGTGTTGGACAGGTGCTTGCATCTCTTTATTACTGCATTATCCATCAGTTCCAGTTAATAGGAGCTGTTCTCCTTATCAACAAAGTGTTCCTCTTTTTAAAAAAATTTGTCTAAAATCAATTTCTGAAAATATTATGATCAAAGTTTCACGACGCTGACGCCAATAAGTTGGAGATTTGTTTAACATTTTTAAGTAATTTTTACATAACTTTAATATTTTTTGCTTCCCTGCCCCTTTTGCTGAGCAGTTTAAGGGTTAATTCAGATTTCATCACTTAATAGGATTTATTTCCAAATTTAATAAAGATAATTTGACCATAAATGAATAAAAATTAATAATCAGACCATCATCTTAAAATAGAGCATAACACTTCTTTGCGCCATGTTTTCGTTAATAGCTCTTCTTTCACAGTACTGTAGATGACTTTTGTCACTTACTTGTAAAGCAGCAATGTTTGACAGAGATGATTTGTCTGAACAAGCAAGAAAATGAAAGGAGATATACACACACAAGAAAACAATGTCATGACTGTTGTTGTGTTGGGATTAAGTGGGATTATCTTAATGGCAAGTGCTTCCTTGCGATGAATTCGGGACTCAACGTCCCTACGGTCCGGTCCCCAACTGGGCCTCCTCTGGAAAGAGATTATTCAGCACGATGTTTTCCCTAGAATATGATCCATCAATTGTTTTACATCCGGGTCCCTCAACTACTGTCGGGTGTACAGACGCACACTGTGAGGAAATGGTGTCCAACCGTCCCAGGCTGCCAAGTATGAAGCCTGACATGTTAGGCAAGTGGGTAAGTGCACTAACCTCTGCACAACAGGATGCTGGAGGTAACATAACACTAGGTGTTAGTGTAGTGTTAATAGAACTTAACCCCCTCAGAGCACAGCTATCATCAATATTTTCACCTCACCTGTGCATCTCCCATCCCCACCCCCCCACCCCAAAAAAAAATTAATTTTGTGCACAGTTGTTCACAAGGTGGTTGACTCACTGGGTTGCTCAACACGATATTTGTAATCGTTGACACACTAGAGAAGGGGAGAGAGGAATTGGATGGTCAACTTGGGTGGTTTTTATGTTCATGACTTTGCTGAATACACTTTGTGAACTAATGTTACTGTTTAGTAACTTGAGTACTGTATATAGGACACGTCTGCCTTGTAGTATGCACATCAATTTGTTCCTGTCAAGAGTTCAAAGGAAGTGTCTTGCAACCCACAGCTTTGCTCTTTTCCCTAGGAAAGCCATCCATGAACAATTCAAACACTGGCACTAAAGACAAAATTGTGACTTGACAACATCAGGCTCCTTGTACATAATTTCATTGCAAAGTAAACCATTTCACAATGATAGCAGAATTTTTTCATGGATCCTTGTTAACTCTGTTGCAGCCTTACACATGTAATATAACCATAATCCCATCACTGGTATAAAAACCAGGCAAAAAACGAAAATCGGCAAATGACGACAACAGTAGTGGCCTAGGAAGTCGAGAAATGATGATAAAAATATTATAGAGGTAAGGAATGAACCATCACTAGGAAAACGAGCATCCCCACTTCCCCTGCAAGTAATACTGCCACAGATGTCAAAGCCAACCATTTTACTACCATCCTTATCCAGTAAAATTACCTCTGCTGCAACAAGGTGAAAATTGCATTTTGAGATAGAAGTGGCAGAGACTGTTGACAGGATGGAAGTACTACATCATCAGAAGTAGCATAGACATTAACCTTCATTTTAGTGATTTCTTTGACATATCTAGCAGTGTTTCTAATATTAACTCAGACCTACCTTACTCTACTGAGATTCTCATCAACCTGCTTCAAACTGGAGTAGTGTGTGAGCACAGTTGGTATGTACAGCATATCAACAACACTTTCTCTTGTACCTGTCAAGGCACTCACTATTAGTATTAAGAAGGTGAACTGTCATTCTGACTGTGATGAAACAGCCAACGCTACAGTATTTGTTCCACCAGTTAAAACTATTCTGCGGGAACTTTTTTAAGCCCCACAAAATGGACAAGTTTCTCCTGAAAGACACTGTTGATAAAAACATGACCCCTATTGCTACTACTAGATAGGGTTTATGATCTACTACAACAGCAAGAAGACTTGCTCCTAAAGAACTCTTTCAACACCTTGCGAAATGCCTTGAAAGAGACGAATGTCATACATGCTTTCACATGCTCACTTGGGGACTGTCAGCTCCAACACTATCAACATGTAGGCAAGACAATATTCCTCCCTCTCATGATGCATGACAATGCACAAACAACAATGCTGCAAAGAACATAAAACTTCTCTATATGACCAGATCATCACCAGAGATATCCTGACCAAAAACACAAGTAATCGACAGATAAGCTACATCAGCGTAGCACTACATATCAAATAATCTCAGCCAACTATTAACAGTTAGCTCACACTCAGGCTCTAGCCATCATAGGAACATCAGGATTAAGGTACTGTACTACAGAAAGCCTATTGGTCCATGTAACACTTCACCTCATCCTTCTTGATTACATATTCGGTTGCTCCAGCTAACATGTTTACACTTCACCTCTGCCTTTGAAAATGTTCCCAGGATCACCGAATTATATCTCTTAGTGTCAGGTCATAAAACTGTAAAGTGAACTTGAGCTTTAACTTTTCAACTTCCTTTAAGTGAAGAACATAACAGAATAGATTTGTGCTAGAATCATTGCTCTAATCCTTTCTGTTGTATTCAATAAATAAAAAAAAAAAAAGTCTGCTACCAAAATATACTAATATGTATATGTATGTATGTGTGTGTCTGCACAAGTTTGTTTATACCAATGTGACCTACTGATCAATTTTAGGGAATAAAAACCATGGAAACTGAAGATTCAAATACATTTTTACTTATGTTTATGATTAAACTGTATCACAGTAAAATTAAAATCCTTCTCTGTAATCTTTTTCACACACATATACAATGGCTATAAAAGCAAAAAAGAAAAAAAAATGATTAAAAAGTTAAGTACTTTCTATTATAAGAATAAAAACATCTGGAGAAAACAATTAAAAGGAATATGCTTACACTTACACAAGGGTCGCACCATCTCTCAGAACATGAACATGGAACACCTGGGATAATTTGTGCAGTGTCACGGAGAAATCTCAAGAATATCATACACTCAGTCCCACAGCAGCATTCTAGAGTTGTTTCTTAAAAGCTGTATCAACTCTGCAATTGATTTTGACATTTAATATCAAAGTAATACAGTACCAGTATCATACTAGTCAAAAATTAGCAAAACACCTAACCTTCACACCTATGTACAGATCCAGGTGGCAGATGACATGACTTTTTTTTTAATAGAATCTTTATTGCTCTCGCAAGGATTCGCACACACGCGCGCGCACCACGTACAAGCAAGAAAAAAAGATTATACTCTACTGGTTTTTTTTTCTAGTGATTCTTTAAAAATGCCCATCTAGCCCAAACCTTTCTCTGTGATACCAAACCTCTTCAATAAAAAAATATATATGTGAAATCTAGTAGTGGCATATGTTCCAAAGTGAACATATTCATTATACGTATACAATGATCTTCCCACGATACACAGCACTTCCTGAGGCACTGCTTGGCTAGGTCCAGAACACAGAGTTATCTAGTACACTTCTAGATGGCACATCACATTAGGCAAGGACAAATTACAATAAAACATTTTTGTACCACTGGACCACAATGTAGTTTTAATCCAACTCTCCAACCAACTAATGTCTTTATTGGTAATGGCATACAGTAATATATTTCTAATAATTAAAAGCCACCCAACTTCGGCATCAATAATGGCAATGCTCCTGAAAGGTCAGCGGATTTACTCGTTCAGCAATGTGGGTGTGACAAATGGAAAGCTTTGTCTCAATATTCCTGCATACATTTACTCTCACTATTTTATCTCATAGAAAAAATGGAATTATACAAACTCACTTTCACAAACTTACTGAGTGACAATTATATGAACAATTGCCTACAAGTGATGACTTATCACACTACATTATGTTGCCTTAGCCAACCGTCATCACCAACATTCAGAACAACTACACATCTAATTTTGGGTGTTTTAGCCTAACAGTGCAAACCATCCAATAGTGTGCGCCTTTGCTTACCTAACAGTGAGAACAGGGAACGTGAGGCCTGCATCTTTATGCCCCCACTTAACCTTATAGTGTTCGGGATGGAGCCGTTGCACGGGGGGGGGGGGGGGGGGGGGGTGTCACCTACAAGCTTTGTAGTGTTCAGGATGGAGGTGTTGAGTAAGGGGGGGGGGGGCGGGTGGACACCTACTAGCCTTGTAGTGATCGGGGTGGACACCTACTAGCCTTGTAGTGTTCGGGGTGGACACCTACTAGCCTTGTAGTGTTCGGGGTGGACACCTACTAGCCTTGTAGTGTTCGGGGTGGACACCTACTAGCCTTGTAGTGTTCGGGGTGGACACCTACTAGCCTTGTAGTGTTCGGGGTGGACACCTACTAGCCTTGTAGTGTTCGGGGTGGACACCTACTAGCCTTGTAGTGTTCGGGGTGGACACCTACTAGCCTTGTAGTGTTCGGGGTGGATACCTACTAGCCTTGTAGTGTTCGGGGTGGACACCTACTTGCTTTGTGTTCAGGGTGGACACCTACTAAACTTGTAGTGTTCGGGGTGGACACCTACTAGCCTTGTAGTGTTCGGGGTGGACACCTACTAGCCTTGTAGTGTTCGGGGTGGACACCTACTAGCCTTGTAGTGTTCGGGGTGGACACCTACTAGCCTTGTAGTGTTCGGGGTGGACACCTACTAGACTTGTAGTGTTCGGGGTGGAAGTGTTGCATGAAAAAGGGGGGTCGGGAGGGGCGGTGTAAAGCATAGGACTTCACCAATGTGTGGGACAATAACCGGTTAACCGGTTTTAAAGAAAATGGTTGCCTACAAAACCTGCTCAATCTTAAATTAACCACTGCTTCCAAGTGTACACTGAGTGGGACCTTGCTGAATGGATGATGGTAGGCTGGAACCCTTGGTGGGCATGGAAAAATTGGGTAACGGACAATGTCTGAGAGAACTGGATTATGGGGTCACTTCACCAAAATGCCTTGGTAAATTGCCTCAAATTGCCCAACAAAATAACACTACATTTCAAATTTTAACGTTTTTATTGCGGCATTTCTTTACCTTAGTATTTACTAAAAAATAGTATAGTTAAAATTTTGATGGGACTTTTTCTGTGGTGGATGTGTGGCACTCTTCTTGTACTGTACTGTGATAAAAGAACAGTACTACTATGTAGTATCTGTACTGTGATCTTTATCAATTTTCATCTGGCTTTCTTGTTATTTGTGAGCAGTAGCAAGAGCCAACTAAGAGCAGTAGCAAGAGCCAACTCACAACTATTTGTGAGCAGTAGCAAGTACAACCAAGTAAGAAAAGAATTAACTTAACATAGACCAATGAAAAGTGAGCTAGCCTGAGAAGTGCTAAGAGAAAGAACTGGTGGTAATGATTCAAAATGAAAAATACTTAAAAATCAAAGCACAAGAAGTTAAGACAAGGGTACTTATAAATTATTAAAGCAATAGCATAGTTTGAGAGTTTTGTATGGTGACTGCTTTGCATTACATGCAATCCTACAGTACTTTATACCCACAATGCACCGCAATGCACCCACACAGCATAGCAAAATTAATCAGCTCTTCTCCAAGCAAAAAATTTGTCTTTCATTCCACTATTTCATTATTATAATTAAAAATGCAGTTTATATACAGATATAATTTTTTCTTTTTATATATAAGAGGCATTCTATGATTTGGGATTGGAATTTGTCAACAGCAAAGAATGGTATTCATTTGGTAGCCCACTCCTGGAGTTTGTCAATGTCTTCCTCTAAATTATTGCTGTCCTTGGGTTTTACATTCCTCAGTGGCATTGCACTGCCCGCAAACACTGATACATAATACGAGCTCACTTCCTTGCATAGGTCAGTCCCATATATCAGGAACAAAAAAGGGCTTCTAGGACTAAGCCTTGATGACCTACACTTGTCACATTCCTCCAGCTCAAAACTTCCTCTCTGAGTGGCTATCTTCTGTTCTTTCGGTACTCCCTTACCCAAATCAATGTCATTCGTGTTGATTTCTTTCAACAAGAATGCCTTTCTTCCTTTACCATCATCATCATTACCTTACATTTGTTTCAGCTGAACTCTCTTGTTTGCCCACTCCCATTGTTGTCAATTTCTTCCTCTAATTCTTTGCAATCCTCATTGGTGAAGGTGGTGGTAGTAGTGGGTGGTGATCATGATGGAGGGAAAGGTTGATATGTCAATTTCTTACTGATTTATACTTTTTGACGAATATGAGAAATGTACACAAACTCATTGTCCGAAGTGTCAAATATACAAAATCATTCAATATTATAACTCTTAATTTGAATACAAAATAATTACATGGAACAGTAAACATTGAGAAAGTATATGCAGTGGTCCTCAGTACCTCTAAAACAATCTTGTTATGAACCAATGATACCTACTTAATGGTTTTGGCAGATGAGCCATTACACCCAAATTCACATCTCCAGCCATTTTACAGCTTAGCTGGGAATGGGTTGGTTAAGGCAACAGTGTCTCGGGCAACATGCCACAAAGCGTGCAGGCTCAAGCCCAAGTAGCTGAGAGTCTATTATGCACCACCTTATTTATATACCGCATATACATGCGAACCTAACAGCCAAAATTGCACGACTAGGTTTAGTAAGCAAGGACTATTTTGCCTAATAACCAGAGCATTTGTTAATTTACTTCAGTTATCATAAAAAGTAGGCAGCACAAAGTGTAATAAGTACTGTATTATATTAAAAACAATGATTACTAATTGATTTATACCTGTTGTTCCATAACTTTGCCCAAAGTTGGGCAAAGTTATGGAACAACAGGTATATTTTGGTTAGGTCAGGTTGATAAGTTAATTTTCATTTAAATAAATAATGTTTAATGTTTATCACAATTATTAAAATGAATACTGTACAGTATATCAATAAAAAACAAATGAAAACTTAACTTGATGGGAAAACTCTGACTATTAGAAAAAATATTATTGTCTGTGGAAGTATGTGTGCAAATACATAAGTGTAGTTACAGGATGAGAGCTATGCTCGTCGTGTCCCATCTTCCAAGTACTCTGTCGTATAACGCTTTGAAACTACAGTACTGACGGTTTTGGCCTCCACCACATTCTCACTTTCGTTTGTTCCAACCATCTACCTCCCCTCCCCTCATTGGTGAGAGTGAGCAGTATGAGTAAAAACACAGTGGTGAGTGTGAGCAGTATGATAAAAACACAGCGGAGAAAGCAAGCAATCCGAATAAAAGTTAACAACAGTGGTGAGAGCTAGTAGTCCGAGTAAGGTTAACAACACAGTGGTGAGAGCTAGCAATCCGAGTAAGGTTAACAACACAGCGGTGAGAGCTAGCAATCCGAGTAAGGTTAACAACACAGCGGTGAGAGCTAGCAGTCCGAGTAAGGTTAACAACACAGCGGTGAGAGCTAGCAGTCCAAGTAAGGTTAACAACACAGCGGTGAGAGCTAGCAGTCCGAGTAAGGTTAACAACACAGCGGTGAGAGCAAGCAGTCCGAGTAAGGTAAACAACACAGCGGTGAGAGCTAGCAGTCCGAGTAAGGTTAACAACACAGCGGTGAGAGCTAGCAGTCCGAGTAAGGTTAACAACACAGCGGTGAGAGCTAGCAGTCCGAGTAAGGTTAACAACACACCGGTGAGAGCTAGCAGTCCGAGTAAGGTTAACAACACAGTGGTGAGAGCTAGCAGTCCGAGTAAGGTTAACAACACAGTGGTGAGAGCTAGCAGTTCGAGTAAAAATGCAATATAGTGCTGAGAGAGAGTGATAGCAAGGAGTCACAGCATTTGAGTTTTATCTGTGGAGGGCCGGGGAGCTGTTTAGTCCCAGGATTTCTTCATATCAACAAAATGTATGTACACCCATGTAACATGTTAGCTACAAATGCAGGTAATTCGTTGGTGAGAGCTTCTGAAAGGAAGAAACCTAAGAGAAAGCATTCAGTGCTGAATTTTGAGGAGAAAACAAAATAACTAAAGAAGATGGAGGATGGCATTCTGAGAAGTGTCGCATCGGCCAAGTACAAAATGAACAAGACTATGCTTTCCAACATGAAGGCTAAAGCTATTATCTTTGACGTCCCACATGCATAAATTATATATATATATATATATATATATATATATATATATATATATATATATATATATATATATATATATATATATATATATATATATATATATATATTATATATATATTATATATATATATATATATGAAATGTATGCATGTTGTACCAAACTGGACAAGTTGCCTAAAGTCAAATTTTCCTGAATTATAAAGAAAAAATATGGAATGATTAAGCTTTCCATTACATTATACATGAATCAATTTTTTTTAGTTCGAGTCAAAACTAAAACAAAATTTGATCACACCTAACCTAGCCTAATGCAACTTAGTAAATCATGTTCGTAATAGATTTTTATTGCTAGAAAAGAACCAACTTGGAGGGAAATTTTTTAAAATACAGTAATGACAATTGTTCTGCCTGCTAGGCACATCATACCTTGCATACTAGGCCAAGTAATGCTTATTCTGCATCCAAGTAATTCTGATTATTAGGTATGACATATACATATATACATACAACCCAACAGAGGCAGAAACAATTTGGCAGTTTCTTTCAGCCTGATGCTCTTGTTCACCTAGCAGTAAATAGGTATCTGGGAGTTACACAGTTGCTACAATCTGCTTCCTGGTGTGTGTGTGTGTGTGTGTGTGTGTGTGTGTGTGTGTACTCACCTAATTGTACTCACCTAATTGTGCTTGCGGGGGTTGAGCTCTGGCTCTTTGGTCCCGCCTCTCAACCGTCAATCAACTGGTGTACAGATTCCTGAGCCTATTGGGCTCTATCATATCTACATTTGAAACTGTGAATGGAGTCAGCCTCCACCACATCACTTCCTAATGCATTCCATTTGCTAACTACTCTGACACTGAAAAAGTTCTTTCTAACGTCTCTGTGGCTCATTTGGATACTCAGCTTCCACCTGTGTCCCCTTGTTCGCGTCCCACCAGTGTTGAAAAGTTCATCCTTGTTTACCCGGTCGATTCCCCTGAGGATTTTGTAGGTTGTGATCATGTCCCCCCTTACTCTTCTGTCTTCCAGTGTCGTGAGGTGCATTTCCCGCAGCCTTTCCTCATAACTCATGCCTCTTAGTTCTGGGACTAGTCTAGTAGCATACCTTTGGACTTTTTCCAGCTTCGTCTTGTGCTTGACAAGGTACGGGCTCCATGCTGGGGCCGCATACTCCAGGATTGGTCTTACATATGTGGTGTACAAGATTCTGAATGATTCCTTACACAGGTTCCTGAACGCCGTTCTGATGTTAGCCAGCCTCGCATATGCCGCAGACGTTATTCTCTTTATGTGGGCTTCAGGAGACAGGTTTGGTGTGATATCAACTCTTAGATCTTTCTCTCTGTCTGTTTCATTAAGTACTTCATCTCCTATTCTGTATCCTGTGCCTGGCCTCCTGTTTCCACTGCCTAGTTTCATTACTTTGCATTTACTCGGGTTGAACTTCAACAGCCATTTGTTGGACCATTCACTCAGTCTATCCAGGTCATCTTGTAGCCTCCTACTATCATCCTCTGTTTCAATCCTCCTCATAATTTTTGCATCGTCGGCAAACATTGAGAGGAACGAATCTATACCCTCTGGGAGATCATTTACATATACCAGAAACAGTATAGGTCCAAGGACTGACCCCTGCGGGACTCCACTTGTGACGTCTCGCCAATCTGAGACCTCACCCCTCACACAGACTCGTTGTCTCCTGTTGCTTAGGTATTCCTCTATCCACCGGAGTACCTTCCCTCTCACTCCAGCCTGCATCTCCAACTTTCGCACTAGCCTCTTGTGTGGCACTGTATCAAAGGCTTTCTGACAATCCAAAAATATGCAGTCTGCCCACCCTTCTCTTTCTTGCCTTATTTTTGTTGCCTGGTCGTAGAATTCAAGTAACCCTGTGAGGCAGGACCTGCCATCCCTGAACCCATGTTGATGCTGTGTTACAAAGTTCCTTCGCTCCAGATGCTCCACTAGTTTTTTTCGCACAATCTTCTCCATCAGCTTGCATGGTATGCAGGTTAGGGACACTGGCCTGTAGTTCAGTGCCTCCTGTCTATCCCCTTTGTGTACTAGTGGCGTACTAGTGGCTGTGTACTAGTGGCTATGTGTACTAGTGGCTATGCGTACTAGTGGCTATGTGTACTAGTGTGTACTAGTACTAGTAATGTGTACTAGTGGCTATGTGTACTAGTGGCTATGTGTACTAGTGGCTATGTGTACTAGTGGCTATGTGTACTAGTGGCTATGTGTACTAGTGGCTATGCGTACTAGTGGCTATGTGTACTAGTGGCTATGTGTACTAGTGGCTATGTGTACTAGTGGCTATGTGTACTAGTGGCTATGTACTCACCTAATTGTGCTTGCGGGGGTTGAGCTCTGGCTCTTTGGTCCCGCCTCTCAACCGTCAATCAACTGGTGTACAGATTCCTGAGCCTATTGGGCTCTATCATATCTACATTTGAAACTGTGAATGGAGTCAGCCTCCACCACATCACTTCCTAATGCATTCCATTTGCTAACTACTCTGACACTGAAAAAGTTCTTTCTAACGTCTCTGTGGCTCATTTGGGTACTCAGCTTCCACCTGTGTCCCCTTGTTCGCGTCCCACCAGTGTTGAAAAGTTCGTCCTTGTTTACCCGGTCGATTCCCCTGAGGATTTTGTAGGTTGTGATCATGTCCCCCCTTACTCTTCTGTCTTCCAGTGTCGTGAGGTGCATTTCCCGCAGCCTTTCCTCATAACTCATGCCTCTTAGTTCTGGGACTAGTCTAGTAGCATACCTTTGGACTTTTTCCAGCTTCGTCTTGTGCTTGACAAGACGAAGACTTGTGTGTGTGTGTGTGTGTGTGTGTGTGTGTGTGTGTGTGTGTGTTAGAGAGACATATATATGCAGTGGATATACGAGGAAAAACAGATTGATTAGAAATGCGGGGATAAAGAGCTAATAGCTCGATTCTGCAGGCACAAATAGTATATGTATGTATGTATGTATATATATATATATATATATATATATATATATATATATATATATATATTATATATATATTATATATATATTATATATATATATATATATATATATATATATATATATAATATATATATATATTATATATATATTATATATATATATATATATATATTATATATATAATATATATATATATATATATATATATATATATATATATATATATATATATATATATATATATATACATATATACATATACACACACACACATATATGTAGTGCCTAAAAGCCAGAACTGCTCTACTTTGCCTAATATGCCAGGTCCAATTTGCCTAACAGAACAAATAATTTTGTTATTTTCAAATATTTATCTCCATATTGGTTTTTTTCTACAAATAATAATCTATTATATTAGAAACATGATAAACTGATTCAGTTGTTAGGTTGGGATATGTTTGATCAAATGTCAATGTTATTTTTTGGCCCATAAGAACAAAGGTAACTGCAGAAGGCCCATACAAGGCACCTCCTATTTATAACTACCTAATCCAACTCATATACATGTCCAACCCATGTTTGAAACAATCAGGGGACCCCACCTCCACCACGTTACGCGTTAATTGGTTCCACAAATCAACAACCCTGTTACCGAACCAGTATTTACCCAGGTCTTTCCTAAATCTAAACCTATCTAATTTATACCCATTGTTTTGTGTTCTGTCTTGAGTCAATACTTTTAATACCCTATTAATATCCCCTCTGTTATGTCCATTCATCCACTTGTAAACCTCTAGCTCTTCGCCTTTCCAATGAATGCAATTTAAGCTTTGTTAATCTTTCTTCATATGACATGTTTCTAATTTGGGGGATTGACTTTGTCATCCTACGATGGACATGTTCAAGTAAATTTATATCTATTTTATAGTACGGCGACCAAAACTGAACTGCATAATCTAAATGGGGCCAAACTAGAGCAAGATATAGCTCAAATAACATAAAATTACAATCATATATAATAAAATGAAAACTGCCATTTAATAAGAAATTTGTAGTTTTTAAATTATTTCACAAAAATTTGGTTTGATAGGCAACTCTGGCTATTAGGTACATATTATACAGTATATTATATATATATATATATATATATATATATATATATATATATATATATATATATATATATATATATATATATATATATATATATATATATATATATATATATATATAATGTATACTAGTATTTATATACACACACATACATACATGTTGTACCTAGTAGCCAGAACGCAGTTTTGGCCGACTATGCAAGGCCCAATTTGCCTAATAAGCTAAGTTTCCTTAATTTATATATTTTCTATTTTTTCTTATGAAATAATAAATCTATCCATTTCATTATGTATGAGTTCATTTTTTTTTATTTGAGTTAAAACTAACGTAGATATTTGACCAACCTAACCAACCCTACCTATCTTACCTCAACCTAAACTAACATAACTAAGTCAATAATTTATGTTAATAATATTTCAAATAAATCCATTGGATTTTTGTTTAAATAAAGAAAATCTCTCTGCCTATTAGGCAAATCAGGCCTTGCATAGTAGGCCGAGAAGTGCATTCGGACTACTAGATACGATACACACATACACATTATATATATATATATATATATATATATATATATATATATATATATATATATATATATATATATATATATATATATATATATATATATATATATATCGCACCTAGTAGCCAGAATGCATTTCTCGGCCTACTATGCAAGGCCCGATTTGCCTTATAGGCCATGTGATTTTCTTTATTTTTAACAAATTGTTTCAAATTGGTTATTTTAATTATTATTATTATATTAAGAACAAATTATTGACTTAGTTATGTTAGTTTAGGTTAGGTAAATATAGGCTAGGTTAGGTTAGGTAATGATAGGCTAGGCTAGGCTAGGTTAGGTTCGGTCATATATCTACTTTAGTTTTAACTCAAATTTAAACAAATTAACTCATACATAATGAAATGGATAGCTTTATCGTTTGATAAAAAAAAAAAAAAAAATGAAAAGTATATAAATTCAGGAAAACTTGGCTTATTAGGCAAATCAGGCTTTGCATAGTAGGCCAAGTACTGCATTCTGGCTACTAGGTAATTATATATATATATATATATATATATATATATATATATATATATATATATATATATATATATATATATATATATATATATATATATATATATATATATATATATATATATATATATATATATATATATTTTATATATATATAAAAGCAAAATTAAAGAGAGAACAAATTGCAGTAATGTTGAAAACTGATTCCTGGAAGCTTTGCATGACAATTACCTAACAATGACTTAAGTGGTCACAGTGGGAAAACAATTTGTTAAGGAAACTGTTGTAAGAGGAAGGACCAAGATGATATGCTGATATTTCAATTATTTGTCCATTGCTGAACATATTTATTGTGGTTGCATCACACAAGTATGAATGAATGATCATTCTGCCTCCACACAACCATGGCTATCCACACCGTGGTAACACTGACATTCATTTATGCCGTCAAAATATGCAAAATAACTGAAATAGTGGATTTACAAAACATAGCCTAAATGTGATTAACATGTGACAAATGGTTTGATATAATAGGCAAATGGCAAGTGGAAACTAAAACAATAATTGATAGTGATAAGTATGATGCACCGTGACTGTTTACGATCAAAACAGCCACAGTCTTGGCTATACATAACTGCTGATTATTGGGCTTATGTTCAAATAACAGTGAAGGAAATATATTAGATATGAAAAAAATAAGGATTTACAGTTTAAAACTGCAGATCACTCAACACACCACTTTTAACATGATTAGATTACACCCCCTCCCTTCCCCCCAATACACTACATATTATTCTGTCTTTCATTCTTTACACTGATGTTACAATACGCATCATGTTCACATTTTAATTACATAAAAAATCCCTAAAACCTTTCATCACCTTAATTTTCCTTTCTCCAAGAAATTAGTACAGTACTGTAAATATAATTTTCAAGCAGCCAAAATCCAATTTCCAAGCCTCCCTAATTTCTATGCCAATAGTAGCTATGTCCTTTACCCATTTTAAGCCTGTGAGCTAACATCAATAGTATTCTATGTATGTTTGGAGGCCTCTGGCTGACCTGTGGGAACTTGCAGAGAGAGGCGCTTGTTATTGGACGGTCTGAGCCGACGTGTGGCATGACGAGCAGATGGAAAGCGTTGATGGTAACGCTCATCTCTGAGAAACTTGACAGTGACAAGGTTACCTGCAAAAGAAAAAACTTCAGTATAAGAAAATTAAATTGTTTGCTCTTCATACCCACCGTATTAGGCTTTCCATAAGTGTAATCAATTAAAATATTAAATGTTCATAACCCTGTCATTGGTACTACCAAGTAAATTAAACACAAGCTAGTACAGTATACATTTAGATCTTAATAGTTCGACAAATTAGTCAACAGCAGTTACTATTTTTAATTGGGTTCTATTGTGAATTATTTTACAAACGCCATACAATACATTCAGTATTTTAATATGAACTATATGTTTAACTGATCTCTAACCTTGTCCATGGAGGACAGAAGAAAATGTATATATGCTGGTTAGCATTGTAAATGTGTGGCCATGTCTGTGGTAGAAAATAATAATAAAAAACTTTAATAGTTTTTTCCAAAGTTTATCAAAGTACTGTATAGTATAGAAATATAATCGGCATGCAAATTTACAAAAAAATTAGTGCAATGTTTGAATTTATCTTATGACTAGAGCAAAATTTCCTTTACTACAAAAATCTAAAACACTGCAGTGTTCTTCAGGCACCAAGCTTCTGTACGTAACACCAAATGTGACATCCTAAAAGCACTATGTGGGTAAAGTCACATCAGTCAATGTGTATTTTAATGTTAAATCTGTTAACTTGAAGGTAAAGTCAAGGTAAAAAATGAAGTACAGTATCACCAAGTAAATACTTGCAATAATTATGCAGTAAAAGAAATAGCATCCCAATTTGTCCTCACCAAGAAATAATTACCCTTACAGACTACAGTATGCTAAAGCGACTTGTTATCCTAAATCTGAACTTCGATTTTTACAAACTTTTCCATTGTAACTGCTTTTATCTTTTGAATGTACTGAACCAGTAGAAGTGACATGCACTAATACCTTACCATGGTTCTATATTCGTCACCACTGCAACCACAATTATAATACAGTTTTAATGGTTCCCTTTATCACACACTTTCTTCTTAACTTAATATACTACAGCAATAGCTTCAACACCATTATATATACAGTATATACATACCACGATGCAATCTACAAAAAACAACAAATGAGGCAACAAATCCAAAGATGTGACATGACCCAAGTGGCTAGCTTTGTGGTTATGATCAAATAATGTCCTACCAATGCTTCATGGCAATGACATCAAACTAAGTCCTCCAAGTCATTGGTCCTACATATAACTCAAAGTAAAAGCACTTTGCATGTCTAAGAGTGACAAATCCAGCAAAGTATCAAATGAGTCATGGCAGCCACTTGTTTTGCTGTACACTTAAAAATGCAACTTTAACCCTTCAACTGCCCATTACAATCAGGGATCTTCTTGAGGTTATCTTGAGATGATTTCAGGGCATAGGGTCCCCACGGCCCGGTCCTCAACCAGGCCTCCTTTTAGTTACACATCCCCAGGAAGCAGCCCGTAGCAGTTGTCTAACTTCCAGGTACCTATTTACTGCTAGGTAACAGGGGCATCAGGGCGAAAGAAACTGGTCATTTGTTTCCGCCTCCACCGGGTATCGAACCTGAAACCTCAGGACTACGAATCCGAAGCGCTGTCCACTCAGCTGTCAGCCTCCAAAGTAAAGTACCGAGTAAGATTTAAAACTCCCATAGGTACATGGGGAGCTCACATCTGTTTCCCCATGCCTCCAGTAAACAATGCCATTTCTGAAGAAAAAAAACATGGGCACTCTTCCTGGGTTTGAGGGCCTCAGTACTAACACAGCAACCATGAGTAGTGCATGCAGCAGTAGCTCACAGTACTGCCATGCTGCTATACCCACCCATGCACAAAAAACAAATATTAATTTGTATGCAGAATATAAGAAAAACACGAAAATAAGTGAATATTTATCGTTTCACTGGGTGGAGGCATTTTGTAAGTCTGCGTCTGGCCTTGTCAACGCCTGGTGCTCGATTTTGCTGATGCTACCTGAATTTTTCTGTTTCACATTGTTTTATCACTTGTTTTTCTTTATTTACATTCACAGAAAGCTTTCATATCAATATCTGCATCATGTATAACCCAGACAATAATTGTTTAAATCATATGATGATGACTGCATTCCCCTAGTAACATTATGACAGTAACAGCATTTGCACCATGAAATGTTATCAGTTTTTTTTCATGTGTCAAGGTAAAGTCCATTACATCCACATAGACCTATTATATCCATATAAAACTGACAATAATTGTTCAAATCTTCATATGATGAACAATTGACAATAACTGCTGTCTAAGAATTAACAATGGTTGTGTCATGTGTCATACAAGATCCTGACACTGATAAAGACTAAGTACAAGGTTCAGGTATCAGTGTACCAGATGGTGGTGGTGATGTTCACAACATGAGGTTCAGAGCCACAGCACATAGCCTTGGTTTGGTGCATCCACACATCATGCAAATGGGACCTCATGCTACTTTAGAAATAATACATGAAAAAGATTCATATCCAGAATTCTGATAATAATAGCAGTGTTTTGGTTAGAGGTTGCGATATGCATAGTATATCGGTTGGCACTTTGCTTCATCTAGTGCTGCCGGCAACTGATGAGCGTGTGATCAGGAAACACATTGTAGCTATTACTGCTGTGTGTATACAAAATATATTGGGAACAGGGGTTCTCGTGGAAATTTGAATGCGCAGCCTAGGGGCTGAAATGAAAACACCTTTCTGGGTATGAGTGATTTAGATGACCCAAGACAAAATCAAATATGCCTCATGCTTTTGCTCTTTTAAATAAAGTTTACAGCCACTGTCTCTGGTCTGGCCCTCAGCTTTATAATGCATTTGCTCTGGTACCACAGATATAACCACATATCTACCAGACCTCTGGACTTGAGCAGGCATATTGAACACCAGGACCAGAATCTGGTATGCTCATCGACGGAAAGAGACCATTGGAATCCGAGATGAACCTCTACAGAGTAAAACTGCCTAGAAAGAACAGATGGGGCAAAACATACTACACCTTGATGAAAGAGAAAAGATGGAAATGAGTGAAGTAGTAATCTGCCCAATATCAATAAACCATGCACTAGGTCCAAGTACACCACATGGCAGGGCCCAGAAGGGATTAAACTGCCTGCATGCCTCACTCACGTGCCTGGTATCAAACACTCGACTACTCTGTAAGGACCTCCCTCTGTTTTCAGAGTAGTGTACACTTAGCATCCCATGGGATGTGGTTATCCTACTGGGAGATACATTTAATATTTCTTTTTCATTACCCTTCACAATTGAGTTAATGTTCCCATCTTGCATGTCTATAGCCAATTAATTTGCTTTGACTTTGATTAAAGGTTATATTCCCTGGAATTGGCTTCCATTAATTGTTTCCTTGCCAGACTTGTCATCTTTGAGACGTTTGAATGTCCTCTTTTCTGATGATTTTCAATTTGAACTGTTGTGTCCAAACAGTGCTTCAAACTTGGCCCTCAAGCCAGATCAATTGATAAAAGTTGGCAGTTTGCTGTGTATCTAAAAAACAAAGTGAGAATAACTATGCTTGGTTATTTATAATTCACTGTTGTAACTGCTGACCCTCCCCAGGATGCAACCCCACAACAAGCTGACTAACCTATTTAGGTACCTATTTAGATGCTAGGAAATACACTCGACCATTTCTGTCCCACCCAGGATTTGAACCCGGAATTCCCAATTGTGAGTTGAGAATGAACCCGACTACTTTCGGTGGTGAACATGGATTTTTTTTGGTTAAAATTTCAAAGCACCCCACACTTTCATCATCAATACAATACTTAAGGCATTCAATGTGAGAGATTCAGCCTTACTACTCTTGTGTCTGCTGCATGATTCACTTTATAGATTATTTTGTTATGACTCGTGACTACTTATGCAGTTTGCAGCTTTCACAGAAACAAGTCAGTGCTTTTAGACTAACAAACCTTCCTGTTGCAACCGTAACTCCATCTGCTGGGTTCAAGGGTTTATTTATCCACAGAAGTGCGATATTTGATTTCACTAGACATCTTTGTTATCCGAACCAACACCTAGGTGGCAGCCTCTTGGGCTGCTTTTTACCCCTCCGTGAACACACTGTATTGTACCAAATTTTGCCGTTTTCAATTACTGTATGGCCATTACTGAGGTAGGTGAACCTTTTCTCTTGTATGAGGAGGATTTTGAGGCTTTGTTTTTCTGCAGAACTATCAGCCAATCACTGTGAGAAAAATGACTTGACTTAATAATTGCCAGACATTTGTACATATCTCAAAAATCTTAGAAACACAACAGAACTTTACTAAAGGCCACTTATGTATTATGAATTTGCTCTAGTTCTTGTCTGGAATATACGAGGCAGTTGATTGTGGAAATTATTGTGATCTTGACTCTAATAAAGCTGAAGATCACGTGCCACATGGAAGACTCATTAGAAAGATAGAGGCTCATGGCTGTGGGAGGTGCTATCAAATGCAGTATAAGGGTATGGGTTTCTAAAGGAAACAGAGTAAGCATAAATGGAATCAAATTCAAAGAAAGAAACTATAGCAAGTGGATGCCACTGGACTGTCCTGAAACCCCTGTTATTTACCTGATGTAGAATATAAATTTGTGTGTACTCTTGTAACCCAATGAACAGTCTTGTAAATAAATAAATAAATAAATACTGTAAATAAATAAATAAATAAATAAATAAATAAACGATTTAAACACAGGACAGACTAGTAACACTAGAAAATTTGCAGACGATACATAAATTAGGTGGGAAAAATATCCAGAAGATTCAAAATTGCTATAAATTTATTTAGATATGTTTTTAAAATGGACGAAAAAATAGCTATGAGCCTAGGCGATATTAATTGAGCAACTGGCTATAAGCTTAATTTAATACCCAACAAGTGCTCATTGTCATTCATTGATCTCCTGGCCACTGTGGTAATTGTCATGTGCCACTTCATTATTACTCCCACTTTAATACCAATGATGTAAATTTGAGTATCATTAAAATACATCTATATGAATGAATGTAATAGAATTAACCAAGACCTATTACAAAATTCTGTTATCGTTTTGTAATTGCTTACTATGTGAAGAGGTTACCATATACGGTACCTAAGAGCTGCAGTTAAATATTTACTTCCAGTGTTTGAATAACAAAGATGACATGCTCAGACAGAATCATAGCAAATGAGTGGGTTGTAGTTGACCAGACCACACACTAGAAGTTGAAGGGACGACGACGTTTCGGCCCGTCCTGGACCATTCTCAAGTCGATTGTGAGACAATCGACTTGAGAATGGTCCAGGACGAACCGAAACGTCGTCGTCCCTTCAACTTCTAGTGTGTGGTCTGGTCAACATACTTCAGCCATGTTATTGTGACTCATCGCCTGCGAGTGGGTTGTAAAATTTTCTCCAAGTTGTACAAGGAACAGGTTTATGTACAATAGATGTACAGGTACATATTAACTTGTATGCCTATATACAGTACTCTTTCGCACTTTATCAATAAAGTGTACATAAATCAAGTTGTTCAACACAAAACACACTAGTACATGAAACAACAACCATGAAAACTAACCAAGGTGAACATTTCAGTCCTCTCCATATCAGCCAACCAGCTACCCTGTACACCTACTACTCAAAACAATCCTGCGATCCTGCATCTTAAGTACTTACTATCCAATATATATTCATTATTCTGTGTTTAATGCTGTGTAATAAACTTGTACCCCTTTCTGTAATACCCTTTCATCTATTTAAATACTGTACTTCAATTGTGTCATTCCTTACTCTTTTTTCTATAGAAGATAAATGTTGCTTTATAAATCACCTTTCAAAAGAAAGACTTCTAACGCCTGGAATTAATTTTGTTATTCTTCTCTGTATGCATTCATGTGAATTTATTTTCATCCTATAATACAGATAAACTAGACTACATAATCTAAATGGGGCTATATACTTTTATGTACAAGTTACAATACATAAAATACAATGTAAAAGATGTGATCACAAGGTAAAAGATACAATGTACGTGATGTGATCACAGGATACAATATACAGTGAACACGATGTGATCACAGTGTACAAGATACTGTCATATATACAAGACTAGAGGGGGCACCTGGTCTGTCCATTTCTCTCCCCCCCTTCCTTCCATTCTCCATCCCTTCTATTCTATTTTTTTCCCTACTTCTAACTCCCTCTCATTCTATCTCCTAGTGGGAAAAACAGGCTTGAGTAACACTGAAACAACGTCGAATCAATATTATCGATGTTGAATGAGCTGAATCAACGTTATCGACATCGAATTAATGGTATCAATGTTGAAGCAATTTTATCAACGCTGAAGCAATGTTATCAACATTGATTTAATGTCAACAACTGCCAAGAATTTGGTTCGAAAATACTATGGACAATCAAACCCATAATTCAGGCTTCACAGGTCTCCTTGGTTATTGCAATAGGAGCCAATTCTACTTAATGGGTGTCAACCTCAACCAACCTATGACACTTGCCATACAACCACAATTCACCATGAAAAGTTATGCGAGGCTGATTGCAACTCTATGGCCTCCAAAATCAGACACTCTCACTTATGGATATAGATACAATGTACAAGATACAATGCACAAGATGTGATCACAGGGTACAAGATACAATGTACACGTGATCATAAGGTAAAAGATGCAATTACGGGTTACAAGATGTTATCACAGTGTACAAGATACAATGTACACAATATGAACACAGTGCATAGGGGTGGGATGAGGTGAATAGGTTGTGTTCCAGAGGATGGAGAACAGAACAAGGATATACAGCTGGAAGCATCACAAACGAATCGGCTATAAATAAAGCACACTACTGTACCTTTATACAAAGTGAATTGTAAGTAATGCAATAAGCTGGGAGATGATGATGTGAAAGCAACCTCTGAGCACAGTCTTGTGTGTGAATACAATAGAGCGTTATTATCTGGTTGAGAGAGAAATGCACCAGGTACTAATTGCTAGGAGGCGGGGCTCAAGTGCCAGATCTCACTCCCACTTGGGTAGTAGGTAAGCACTTACCATCATACCACCAGCCATGTAGCGCTCTGAACGCTCTACCCGCCTCCGAGAGGGACGCACACTTGAGGTACACACAGCCCTCACGTGAACCCCGATCTACTGCTATGTGGACAATGCTGACCCCTTCACATTTTTCCAGAATGCTGTCTTGGATTCGTGAAGGCCAACTATCACCGAACTCTCTGAAAAAGTGGTCCCATGTTAACATGTATACCTAGTGTTTTGGTCCGGTAATACCTTAATTAAAGGAGACCAACAAGTTACTTTACACTTTTTAATGATTTTAATTTATATAAAAAGAAAATAAATAATTAAAAAAAATACAATAAATAGTGACGATATAAAATAAGCTAACAGGCTCGTACCTCATTCGTCAATATTCCGTGACACATCCTTAAAGCCCGCAATACTGTATTTTGTTTACTGTTTTCTGTTTGCTTGCCCTTCCCTCCTAATTACTTGCTTTTTGATAAAAATTATGACATGCAATGTGCAGTCAGCAATTAATGATACATCCCTCGTAGGCTTTTTGCTTGTGCCCTCCTGAGTTTGAATTGATGCTCTACTTGGTTATTAAATGCTCACTCCTACATCTCTTAAGTTCAAGTAGTCCCATAACACATCAGTTTTTCCATTACTTTCCCAAAGTCGCTTTGGACGCGGCTGTTGTGAGCAGCCGCATCCAACAGCCTGGTTGACCAGTCCAGCAACGAGGAGGCCTGGTTGACGACCAAGCCGCGGGGTCACTAAGCCCTGAAATCATCTCAAGGTTACCTCAAGTTTGAGAGAGCACTTTTTTCCATTCTACATTTTTTTTTTTTTACATAATTGCGGAATATAACAATTTATCACACTTAAAGCTTTTCAGAAGTCTGTATTTTTTCCTATTCTGTGCTGTCTACAGTGATAATTGTCTAATGTCCCTGGGCACATTTTTGTAATGTGTACTGACACATCTTGAGTGGCAACACAACCACCCACCAAAATATTAATTTATGTGTATGTGTATAAATTAGATTTCCCTGTTTATTAATTTGTTAAATGCCACAAAATTCTTGCAATATATATTAGCATACAAAGTACATTGCTTACAAATAAGACCCGTACAACACAAAACTCTCAACACACCGATTAATTTTTTCAATTTAGTAAATTAGCGGGAATTGTATAACTGGAGTATACCTGGAGAGATTTCCGGAGTTCTTCTACTCCCCGAGCCTGGGGCCAGGCTTGATGTGAATGATACACACTAGAACAGTGAACACTGCAGTGTTTACATAAACATGATAATGTTAGTGCTAACACGAGTCCAAACTTTTGTTCCTGCTCCAGCACACTAATTATCAGCTGTGGATTACGTTTCATTCAAAATTAATATTGAACAACGAACTTCTTGTAAAAGTGTTGCACAACACTTTTATCAGTAGCATCTACAAAAAACTTACATGGCCTTACAAAACTTAGTCCGGTAAGAACTGACATATTCATATGGTTTATTATTTCCATATATAATACAACGAAGTCCTGCTTGAATAGAATGATTCGTATTGGATCACTCTGCTTCAAATTATCTTCCGCTACATTTGGATTTTGCTACTTTATCCCAAAAATCACATTTGTATGAGTGCAAAGAACAGCACACACCAACACCATTTGAAAAAATAACTTTGTATAGTATTTAAAGAAAATATTGTGTTGAAATTTTATATTTTCAGTACCACATACGGGTTCAATGAATTTATCGATTTCCTCAACCGAAAGTCAACTACAGTATTACAACCAATTTCAGTGATCTTATGGTTAGAACAGAAAATGCTGCATTCCAAATTCTGGCTGACTTGGTTGCCTTCAAGCACGATTCAAATGTATCACTTTGCATTTGCCAAGCAGGCACACCTGTATACAGGCATGCAATTGTTCTCAAATTAAGCTTATTCAAATAATGAAATGTGTAATTGAAAGTTGTGATGCACTGTGTACTTGTTACACAAATACTATAATGAATAAATGCCTTCATATCAACTCTTAAACTTCTCAAAGTAGCCATCATGAATCGACCTCCATTCACCAACAAAATCTAAATACTGTATGGCAAAAACCTTGAGTGAGGGATTTAAAAAATAATTATAAATAAAATCAGATACAGCAAGGCCAGAAGGCAGGGCATAAAGAGTTAGACCTCCCTTCCCTATGGTCACAGTTAGCACACCACTGTTAAGTTAGGTAGGCACCCATACCTTCTCTGTAGCACATTTCACAATAATAATAATCATTCTATTTATGTAATGCTCACTATAAATAAATTATGGCATCTTGTGCATCATCACATGCTATTTAAACCTGTTAAATATAAAATTAACCTTAATAACATCAACTCATATGCTTTTTAATAGTGTAGCATTGCTCTAAACACTATAGCTACTCTCCCAAAAAGAGCTTGTGGCCCGCAGGCAGCTGAGGTTAGCAACTGACTGACACTTGAAGAGCACAGATCCGCAGGTGGCCAATCAGGGATCAGAACACCACTATTGATTCCCAACTGATCCTAACCATCGTCTTATAAGGCGCCCGCTACCCAGCAGACACACCATTACATTCTGAATATAAATAGGAGACAATGTCTCTTCTCTCAACCTCACTCTGTACCAGCATCACCTTGCAGTCAACATAAGACTCTGCCAACAACACCCAGCCTGCAGTATCCTGTCTCATGAATTACCATTCTGTAATACATTAACAATATTTACTATCAATTGTTACTGGTTGTTTCAATGTCCATTTGTCTGGTTAGTATAAAGGTTATTGGAGCCCATTCAAAAATAGCCAAATCCATTATACAACACCTTTTTTTGCCTTTCTAATAACAATGTACAGCATATTACTGTACATGCTTCTTGCAGGCATAAAGTAGCATACAATGATACCTCTAAAACCCACTAATATTTTTCCTCGCCCAATCCATAGTACTGTGAAAGAGTTTTTGAAAAGTGCCCCTTATCTAGGGTAATTTACTGTATATCCAAATATTTTGGAATTTTGTTATAGCACATGGTTTGTCAAATTCAGATTAAAACCAACCACAGAATGTTTTTTTTTATTATGCTCAGTGGCTTTCAAATAACACTAATTGCTGCTATTCTTACAACCAACTAGAATTATTTCTAAAAAAACTCATTAGGAATGAATGTAGGAAGCCATACTGAATATTAGTTGCATTGATAGAACCCATCTAATTGGCCTTGATCCCTTAGGAAGGCCAGGTCCATATCAGTCATTTGCCCTTAATTTCATTAGAACATAAATTGTGCTGTTTCTTGAGACAGATCTGGGTAATGATGCGAGTTTGAAGATATTGTCAATCGCATGACCAGGGACACACACACAATACAATGAAGAGTAATGGTAAGTAATGATACCTGCAACATTAACGCTTGACCACTTATTCTGTTCTCCTCCCTCTGTAACTTTGGGCTATACAGGGATGCCATCCCCTCTAAACCAAACATCCTATACCTGGAAAGGACTATTTTTGTTGATTTGCACGGGGCCGTGTATGAGAGTACCGTCTCACAAGGAAAGTATTCAAATGCCGATTCTCGATCCGAGAGAATGGATCTTTTGTTTTCAACTAAAGACAATGGTCGCTTATGCCAAGTTAACAGAACAGTAACATGGAAGTCGCCAGATGCATTTTCCCTATAAGCCATGACTAGCAAGCCAGAACAAAAACAAGCTATTTTTAAAAATATTGCAAAATAAACTTCATTCACCATGAAGGAATAAAGTATGTGAAGCCAAGCAGCCTGTTCCCAATACGTTGTAATGTCGTAAGCAAGCTAGCCAAACCACAGCCTAACGTTGCTACTTTATCACCCTCACATGCAGCCGTTTCTCACTGGCTGGGGTAATTGCTGCTACAACACTAATGACCCCAGTCACGTTCAACATCGCTACAACTACCTGTGTTTGTATTGTGTGCATTACACCATAAGTATAACACTGAATTGACCAATGGCTTGCATGTTAGCGAAATCTTGTGTGTGGAGACCACCAGTCTCACAGTTGTAATCCACTGTGCAACTATAACAGTATTGTACCAAATAGAGGCTTCCTGACTGCAAAGTTGCAAGTGTATGTACTGTACAATGTATAAATGTGAATCGATGATTGTGTAAAAAACTATTTATGTACACAAAAACAGTGGGTACTATATATGGGCCTATTATGTAATGTGAACACCTATATTACACACAAAACTGTTCCTTGCATTGCTTAAAAAAGGAGTGTCTTGCAATCAACTCCTTAGATGGTATTCTGTCTGGGAATGTCATCCAGAAACCATTCAAACAGTGGTAGGAAAGACCAAATTGTGATTTGATGATAATTGTAGGAAACTATTACAAAATAACCTCACTGCATAGTAACCAATTAAAAAAAAATAATTTCTTGCTAAATTAGGTTATTGCATTACATCCATATAGATGTACTGTATTATAATCATATTTCCATCATTTGTATAAAAACTGGATGATAACTAAATTACACACGATAATAACTGAATTAACCTGGGGATCAATGTACAGTATGACATTAACCACACCAAGTGTTAAGTTTGGTTGTGGAGTTCCTTACATTTGCCCAAGTAGTCAAAGTCAAGTAATTTCAATACTAAGGTCATAATAGCATCTTCCAAATCCACTTGAAATTAAAAAGGTTCTACAGTGAAAAATGCTTAACATACCATTCATTCCTCCCTTTTTGTCAATGCTCTTTGAGTGAATTTTATGGTGCAAAACTTTGCAACAAAGTTAAAGAAAACTAATAAAAAAATTGTTGGTTATGTTTTCCATTTAAAATACACCAAATTCTTTTGTGCATATTAATTAATAACATTTTGTATGGTAATATTCTATGCTTTGGAAACACACTTGGTTTGGTATCGAGTTGACTAGCCTATAATTTCTATAAAACCATTATTGTTGTTAATATTTAAAATGGATTTTAAGGAATCTTATTATGTAAAATAAGATTTTATTTTATTAATAAGATTTTATTAATGAGTAACAAAAATTAATTTTGTTAATCTAAAAGAAAAAGAAAATTGTTTATGATAATTTTTAAAATACAGAAAGATAATTTTCTTAGAAAACCAATAAAAATCAAACATTCAAAGCTTGATCAAGCTTAAAACATAAAACCGAAGTCATTTCGAAGTGGCCGAAACATCGTCATGCCTCACTTTCTGATGTGTGGTTTTCTTCATTATATCTTCGGCACATTATTGTGACTCATTATCTGCTTATGACAAGGTAGAGGATCTACAATAAATGTCACTTTAGTCAAGACAGCTTACACCTCTCCCTTTCCCGAAATATTCCACAGTAGAATGAAAAATTAACTCGATACAAGAGTCTGTCCGATACTTAGAAGCCAATCATTCAGAGAACACTTGAATTTGTTTTTGTAAATGTTATTTCAGCTGTGTCACTGAACATGATAACATCAATGTATCCTTCACTCTTCTATGAAAATTGATATGAAGTGAATAAATGTTGAATGAGCTGGTGAATTTTGTCCCAAATGTGGCAATCCTTTCTAATGATAAAGAAATTCTGAAGTGACAAAACAGTCCAGACAATTCCTTTATCGTATCAGTAAGATGGCTTGCCAGAACCCTTCCTCTAAATTTCACTCATCTTGCATGATCCTCACCATACAAATGTTATAAAATGGTTGATTATTTTTTGTAATAGCATTGACTTTCTGAAAAATTTTAAACAATTACAGGTCCTATTTGGTTTGGGCACACTTGCACAGATGGAGAATGCCACTCACCATTTCTATGCTTAATAACTGCTTAAAAGGCATTAACCAGACAAGCAAGCATCCCAGCTTGACAAGATTCATATATGAATGTTGCTTCCAAGCATTATATGCAGACATATATTTTAGGTCTTGTTTTGTTACTGGCATTATGTACACAGCAATCATTATGTATACAGAAAAGGCATATTCATTTAATAAAGGTGAAGAGGAGACAAGATGCCAACGGGTGTTGGATATGGCATCAGGTGTGGGTCGTGTGGAGAGTGGCAGAGTAGCGAGAGTAGTAAACCTTCCTCTCCTCGCTGCTAGACTGGCTGTCAAGCAGATGATAATGCATAGTGTTCACAATACGTATTCACACCCAATAAGGATATTCAAGCTATTTTGAAGCATTTCTCATCTTAAAGATATACAATGAAATTAACAAAAACGTATATTTGTACATGCTCTTAAGCGCAAATCTTGGAAAGATGCATTTAAACTCTTTAAACACACATTGTTATACAGCATTCGACTCAAAAACATCCAAGTCCAAGTTTGTAAGCATGGTACATTGCATCTTTGCAACTTGCAGTAGTCAGCAGTTGGATCTATATGTACCTTCCTTATATTCAAGCCATTACTATATTGAGAACCACTGTGACTGGACAATATGATTTTATTTAGCCAGTGTTATCCTTCTTGACATCTTTTGATAAAACACACGTCTTAGCTTTTATCCCTCTCCTCCTTATCACAAGTTTTGACATATATTCCACTTTACGGACCACTGTCTTCGGTCAACTTTTTTTTTTTTTTACTAGCACCATAACAATGAGGTTATTGGCCTTATATAAATTCAAACCTTATTAACATATGGTTAAGGAGCACAAATCTTTGCTCTGCTTTCTCCACAGGATGTCAAACCAGAGGGAATAAAACTCCTATAGATTCTCTGTAGAGAATTATTATACTGTAGTTGATGGGGACAGCATTCCTTGTTAACTGTCTGGTGTATAAGTCAGTTTACTGATCCAGTAACTCCAGCAGAAACTTGTCAAGTTCTCCCTTGAAAGCCTCTACTGTTATTCCAGAGATGTTTGCGGGACCAAAGAGCCAGAGCTCAACTCCCGCAACCACAAGTAGGCGAGTACATTTGCTGGGAGGAGATTACAGTCATGGAGCTCTGATGTTTACCATGCTCTCTAGTTGTGCCTGTGGCACCTAACTTTTCATTAGCTTTATTCTACACTTTCTACCACATCTCCCACTCTAGTATGCTCGAAAACTTTATGTAGGGCAGATGTAAATGTGTGTGTGTATGTGTATATATATATATATATATATATATATATATATATATATATATATATATATATGTATGTAGATTAGATTAGCATTTTAAAAGCACCACAATCACCTTCTGTGGTTGAATTTTCAATAACTCACTGAACTATATGTTTACCAGATCTCTAACCCTGTTCATGGAGGACAGAAGAAAAAATATATGCTGGTTAGCATTGTAAATGTGTGGCTACGTCTGTGATAGGAAAAAAACAAAAACAAGCATGTTATATTTTCATTGTGGTGCTTTAGGACCAAAGGGTTTATCCCTATAGCATAAAGCACATTACATCTCCTGTGTTTTGGCCAGAGAGAGAAGCTTCGAAAGCCACACTTGGTTGCTCTCTGGGTCACCAGAGCACACAATCCTTCCACGAAAAGAAGTGAAGCAAAGAGGAACCTTTCTCACCATGTATTATGGATCGTTGCATCAGACTTTTAACAAATATTCAGGAGCTAAGAGTAAAGGAACTCCATATTGTCTGGAGTGATAGTTCAATTTTTTTTTGTTTATCATGCCAAATATTGTTAAAACTTTTATTTACCTTCAAATTCTCTCTTGCTTCTGCACAGCCACAACAAAACTAATGAGTAAAGCGTATTAAGTCTTCCAAAAGATTAACTTCAGACTTGTCACACAAGCCTTTTTGCTTCAAAGCTCTCTTAAGACGCACACATCACCTACCTAGGATGTAATACTACCTACCTAAATCATAACATTGCAATGTGTGATCAATTTATTTGGCTTTGCAAGCAGTCTGACATAAATACAAAATATACTACAACATTTTACTTTTTTTTTGTTTAAAGTTTGTTGATTTAGTTTGGTAGTTGCATAAAATCTACTAAAATGCACTTAACCCTAGCAGCTTAAGTGATTTATAGTTCTTAACTTGACCTTTAATTCTCTCTCTTTATATATGCCTTGTGCTTTTTTTTTTTGGCTGGACAGTTAATTCTATCTATTCTTGCTGCATTTATAAATATCTACTACATGTCTTTCATTTTAAGAAATTTAATTACAAAGCTTAAATTTTTTACCGATCTTATTCAGCCTTGACCTAAACTAATGCGCTTTCAGGTGGTTTCATTATCAACAAAGGGCATGACAAATCTACAATTTCACACGGCTTTAACATATTTATCATTAAATTTATATCCTTTGCACTAGGAAGAAATGCAGACTTTCTTTTTTTAATTCAAACATTCAGTTCCTCCAGGATTGGCCAAAAACATAAAAAATCAACTATTTTAAAAACCAAACTGAGTGATTGTTGGCTTCACTTTTGAAACTATATAAAAGTTTAAAATTAAATTCTAATCACAATGTTATTCAAATAAAGAGACGGGTCTCCACTTTCTGTCATGAGTCAGAAAAAGACCTTAATTTAGGAAAACCAACAATCAAACAAGTCACTGCAATTTTACGAATTTTAATTCAACAAAATATTAAATATTTACAAACTCCACAACAAATATCAACGATACAAGATAAGCACGCAATGGGTTCAGACACCCACGAGTCTGCAGCATTATGCTCCTTT